>NC_067115.1:19674823-19887091 GCF_021347895.1 Acanthochromis polyacanthus | reverse complement strand
AAAACTCAGCTCTGTGATGTTCGTCTGAAAGTTTCCATGCTGTCAGTCAGAAAAAGACTCATGCCAATGTGTCACATTCCCAAAAGACATTTCTACCCATGTTCCCAAAGAACCTTAGTCTTGAATTCCCACTGATGAAAGTAACCTACTTACATATATAAACACATTGATTTTTATACAGTGATTCAACATGTATATGTTACAGTGCATCAGTAATGCAGTAGCCAGTTCTGGTTACACACATCGCACAACCCCCTGCTCTGTGGACCCCTTTCATGTTTTTTTCACACTGGATGTTCATCTCTATCGTACATCCCTGCAGTTATGTTTCCTTCCCATCGCTTCATGTCGAACAAATCTGGCATGACAATCTTGTGCATGTAGCTGGTGCAAGGTGCACCAGGGGAGTCACTTGGGGAACACACTTTATCAGTGCACTCATAGCCTGTGGAGTTTGAATGGACTACGTCCGTGTGGTTTGTAGGTGTATATGTGGGTGTATAAGGGTTTCTGAATCTCTGTGGATAACAGCTTGGTTGAGTGCATGTTTAGATGTGTGTACAGCTGTATTTGTGTGTTGTTAGAAAAACGTAAAAGACGAGAGAGATACTTCAATATTAACAGTTCCACTTCCAGTATAGATTGCCTCATACACACAAATGAAGAAACCCAAGGATGCCTTTTTTATGTCTATGCATGCGGAAGGTGTAATTAATGGAGAACTCGGGTCGTTTCCTATATATTGGATGAGTAAGTAAGGAAATACAATTCCCCAGCACTCGCGATTCGATAGTTTACCCATCAGCATAGCATTAGCAGCTCTTTTCAAACGTTCCCCATGAATAATCAATATCATATGGCTGCAGGGATGTGGATCAGACAGTTGAAATCAAATAATTTCTTGTGTGCAAATTAGTGACTGTACAAATGTATAATTACATTGAAGACTGCTTAGTGCCAGCCACTGGAGAAGGCTTATTTGTGTATTCTCTTAGTGTGGAGTGTTTCTAGATCCCCATCCAAAATGAGCTACGAAAAGCTAAGTGTTCGATGGAGAATCGAGCTGAATCCAGAGACCTAAAAAAGCATTCACTACACTTATGGTTGAAATAGTTTCCTAACTAAGCACAAATGTGGGAAAAACAACCAATCCATTAGGTTCAGGTAATCCTGAGGTTAAGTTAGGCTGTGTGTACGATAGCTTCATAAATAAAGAGGTGAAAGGTACAAAGGAGCTGGAGAATCCTGTATATAAGTATTTGTAAGTCATGAAAGTGTCATAGGAGCTTAGACACACATATATATTTGAAATTTATCACTACATGTCATTGGTTATAAACTAACAAGGACACCGGCAGTGTGAGGACAAAAGCAATGTTATAAATTCTATGCATATAAATCCCCTGACTGGTGAAAGAAGGCCTAACTGGACTGACCTTATTCTATATTCACCACTCTCCTTAGACAAGCTAATAACCTGCAGCAGCTTCTTATAGAACTTCTCTGAGGGGAGAAATAGAAGATTGTGTTTTGTACTTAACAACTTTGAGGTCTGGATATGACAAATCCTATGTAAGTGCAGCTGGAATCAGAGCAGGGATGCTCAGTTAATATGCTGTGGCTACAGGGTGCTGATAGAAAAAGGAGAGCGCTTATTATTGGCAATTTTCAGTTCGATATGGTAAAGGGGATATAAACACATGTAACAGTTAGTCTTCCTGAAAAGTGTTGTGCTCTTTGAGGGGAGCTCTCAAAGATTAGCAGCAGCATTTCAAGAGACCTGATTCCCCCTTAACAAAACACATACACTCTTTAAACTATTAAATCTTTCTTAAAGCCACAACTTCAAAAACATAGCATTAAGGAGGAGGTACAGCTCTAAGGCGCAATACCAGTGGAGTATTAGTGAGAGGTGTCAGGTTATATTTGCAACTGATGCATCTGAAAGGATGTTTTATTGTCAGCTGTTAGAGCCGAGCAGCTGTTTATATTAATACAATAGTAAAACATCTGAATCAATCAGCTTGTGTATGTGCAACCTCTGCATTAGCTCATGCTACTCTCCACAGATAACCAAACATAAAATTATTGTAACAATATTGTGTTATTAAAAGCAGTGCTCGAACATGACTATTTGAAGTGTCTACTTTCTGTCCTTGAGTTTGAGTCGAGACAAGCTTTTGAAACAGCAAGTCATCCAACCTGAAGGACCATATAGCTTGCTTGTTCCTACTGTCTGAAAGATATTTTTCACCTGTGTTGGGATAGTTTTTTGGTAGACCAACTCTTCGAGAAGTATTGGGGCTTAGGTAAAAGCAGAGGACCTGCAACTGTTATTGCCATCATCATTACAACAATAAACATGCGGTTTAGATTAAAAAGTATTTCTGGTTAACAGAAACACATTGGTTTGAAATGTGAAACAATCTCCTATGTTCTTTTCCAATGTTTTATTGACCCATCTCTCCACCCTGGCCTCTTTACTTTGGCTCTCTCTCTCCCTCACCTACATTCCACTTTTGCTGAGCTCAGAATACTAGACAAAATGATACATAGATATGATTTGCAATAAGCTGCTTACATAAAACACCTAATGTGGTAAATGTGGAGGACAGTCTTATGAATTTACTTTTATGTAATTTCCATATGTTAATTTGCACAAATCACCTGTTCCCCCAAATCTCTTCAATTGAGGAAGCCAGTGCAAAGTTAGCTCCACCAACAGAGCCACAGCAAACTTCCAGTACCCCAGGATTCTGACATAAAAAGTAAGAGGGTGCACTTTTTCCTGACTTTCACCTACAAGTACATCATGCTGGTGCCTGGGCTGCATCTATCTGTGCAATCTTCACTAAAGACTCTCCTCACCAACTTTGTCTCTCCTGTCTAAAAACTTCAGGCTATTCACTGTGTTACTCCATCCTTAGCCCATTCCCAATACCAATACATATTAATGAAAAGCCTATCCAATTTCCAAGTAAAGAGGGCCATTGTTCTGACCTAAGTGCTATTACCGCCTGCTGTAAATGAGAAATTTCTCCACAGCACATTATATTATGGTTACGTCTCAAGGAAGGTTACTCCGCAGCAATATGCTATCTCAATTACCCAGCCTGCATCAAGCTTTGTCTACAGGTCGCTGGCTCATCAATTTCCCTTTGCCATAAGCTGGTTATTTTCCCAGGTCCTGATAATGTCATGCTGAATGTGCGCTCATGCCTCCTTTCTGCAGATATACACTAATGGTGCACAGCCATAACCTCTGTTGCCTGACAGTTTGGGAAGACTGCCGATTGTATTACGTCTGTGTTGACAAAAACGGCAGCTGCGTTTGTCTGGCTTCTTTACTGGTGTGGACTGATAAGCCCATAAAAGCACACCAAGCATGACTTGAGATTATTTCTTACCTCGAAGCCACCTCTTTTCCCATTTCTCTGTTTTCCTATTTCTCCTGCTCCCATTCTCTCTCTCATTTTTTTTTTTTACACCAAGAGACAAATGTATTAAGTGTCCAGCGTGAGACTGATAATTGCAGGGTAGCTGTAGATTTTTTTTTCTTTGTTTCTTCAAATCACTTCTGCCTATTTCTCTGCTCTCTTTTTTTTCCTGCTCTCACATGCGAGCCTGTCTTGAATACAGTTGGGAATTTTCCTCAACAGCCACATAAACACTGCTGCCATTGTCTGAAAGTGACAGTAATTATTACTGCATGCATGAGAAGGCCATTTATTTGACACAAAGTGTATTTCACCAGTTGAGGGTTTGACCAGGCGTTTACACCCTTTTTACAAGATGGAACATTTCTGATCCAGCTGTTATCCTGACAGCAAACTCCTTGTATTTAATAATGGTAGTGGATGGAAACATGCATTAGCTCGCATTGTCCGTTTGCAAATTATTTCAAAATTGGCTTAAAGTTCGCATTACTGTCTAATAAGTCAGTAGCAAGACGGTTTTAATACATACAGGCACTCCAAAGATATTAAGATGCTAAAGACAGTAATGTAACATTTTAGAATGAAGAATTCATTACTATACTTAATGTCTGATGTTAGAATATTGTAAACAAATTAAACTCATACTGTGAGGTTGGAAAAAAATTAAGGGTCTTCATCCTTCTCTTTATGTAGTTGTATTTTTCGGCTATTTCTGTAGAATGTTTGGAAAATGTTGGCAAAATCTTGTGGAGAAGCTGCTCTGCTTTCAGCGCTAATTAATGCTGAAGCTTTCGGTGTTTTTGTAATACTATAACAGCGGAATGAAGGACTGATGGAATTTCTGCCGAGAAAACAAAGCACACGGAGCTCCGCCAAGGGCAACCAACATTCAGTTCATCACAGGAACAGCAGGTTTATCAGAAAACGGGAAGTTGAGTTTTTGCAGTAACATTACATGCCAGTAGTCATTCTTTCAGCAGTTTCACAGACATAAATGGCAGGTTGTTGATAATTCAAAATATAAAATGCAAAATGCCTGAGATAAAAGCCTAAACAAGAAATCTAAGTGGCTCATTAATGCAGAGTATAGTCCGTTGTATAAAGTGATGGACATAAAAATGGACCTTACAGGAATTCATTGACTGATTGCGATGAATGTGGCACATATACCATGTTACAATTGCACCCAACACAAAAATGAAACAGTTCCTGATAGAAATGTGTAGAAAGCAGAACTAAGCCGATGTGAGAAACACATGCATAAGCTGCCATAAATAAATAATGTCACCAACACTGATTTTAGATTAGTGGCACAGCAATCCCATATACAGTGTGTACTGTATCCGAAGTGCTTTTGTTGAATACAGTGCTTATGTAGCAGTTCAGCGCCTGCGAGGGCACTGGTGCTATTTCAGGAAACGCTGCAAGGAGGAAGTGACACGTCTCTTAGGGCAGCAGAGATGCAGTATAGATAGACAGATGAGGAGAAAACAAAGGCATGAGAGAGATTGCTGTAATAAGAGTTAACTCTGCTCGGCTCTGCTTGTTTGATTCACCGTGTAATATATGCTTGTTTGATTTGCGTCATTTGCTGCGTTCATGCTGCAGCTCTCTTTATTTTTGTCTCAGTGTGTTTTTCCTTCTCTTTCTTTCGTTGTTTTGCAGTTTTCTGCTGGCGTTTAGTTCGAGGTTATACATAGTATGTTGTTTGTGAGCAATGCAAGATTTACTGTGGATATTAAAAAACAGTAAGTTGATGTAGTTGATTAAAAATAATTAGCTGCAGTGGTTGTCCCTCTGTCAGCCATATAAGTTACTGATATGATTATTTTCAATACGTGAACATGTCATATAATTTCAAATCAATTTGTTTTCAGTTCACAATTCTGTTTTGCTGGAGGTTACTTTGTTTTAAACAATTATTTAAGAGGGCACGTTGCTTTCCTCGATAGGAAAACACTGCATAATGGAACCACAATGGAAGATTTACTGTGCATTTATACAAGCAACTACAATTTACTAGATTAACCATTTGGGAAATATTCATGTTTCAGTGTTGAATATGACGTAGTGTCTGCCTTTGGAAAAATACTAGTGACTAACACATAATTTGTCCACATCACAAAGTTCTGCTATTGTACTTTCTTTACTGATGTCCAGTATGACAGATTTTATCTACTTAAGAAACTTTTAACTGGTAGTTGGGATAAAAGGCGACTCATGGTCTGTTGAGAGCTCTTTCCCGAATATGACTGGGATTCGTCAATGGGCAGATGTAAAAAGGATCCACATTAATGTACTTTCTTGCATGTAGCCCAAGGTTTGATTCCAAGCATTTGTCAAGTTCTGACAACTCAGTCAAATGACCAACAATAGTGGCTAAGTTGACTGTAAGACAGATAAATGCATGGACGCGTAGACACCCCCTGCCCCTCAGTTTCTCAGTGCTATACTTACACACTCAAAATCTCTTCCTTAGTCTTCTATGTCCTACCTCACAATACCTTACCAATTCAGTCTTTGTAAGATGAATCAGGTAAAGAGCTCCTCCCGACAGGTTTTCACAGAGAATGAGAGAAACAGTTTGTCCATAGAAAAAAGAAAAAAGTCCTGAAAGAGAGAAAGGTGAATAGGGGCTGCTCTGTATCTCACCACACAGAAGACAGGTGGACCTAACCTCATCTAGATGTGTGCTTGTATGTGTGTGTCTGTGAGTGTGTTAGTGAGTGACTGCGAAGGTTCTGTCTGGAGCACAGAGACAGATTAACCATGTCTGGGTTGTAAAGCCGAGCTGAAATAGCAGGAGAGTTCAGGGAAGGAGGTGAAAGCTCTGTTTAGTGCAGCTGGGATGCTTTAATTTATAGACAGACCATATACGAAAAAACTGATGCAAGGTGCACGTATGCCTAAATCACAGACATAACCCCTGTCTTTGTGCCCTCGCAGTCACGGCCAAGCTCTCTGCTTTTCTATATCTTTATATTTCTTCCCATTCCTTGTTTGTCTGTGTACTACAGAATTCACAGACAAAGACATAAATGTGTTAGAATTCCCTGCTCATTATCATGTGGCAGTAGTAATACCATCAGAGGCACTGATATGAGACTTGGTGCAACACATCTGTCAGCATTGTACCACATAATGTTACAAAGCTGGTGAAATTTGCCGCCGGTCACACTCACATAAGTGCTCTCTGATGGCTGCAGTATCGACATCGGTGTCCAATAATTGATTTTTGTCTTGACCCATATGAGCTGTAGTTGTATACAGCTTGTTGTCATAAATGTTGCAGACTGAAATAAAATGCATTGGCGGTTAAACGCTTCTGTTTCGAGATTTACACACAAAATAATGATCCCACCTTCTCCACTGCAGTTTGTTGAAACGATAAGGAGGAACTTAAATTTGCCTCTGAAACCACTGGCTGCTTTCCAGGTATTTGTAGGACATCTTCATAGGAGATAATGTAACAGGGTATTTATCTTGTGAAACCAGGCGTGATAAGAAAGCATACCAGGGGATCTTACAATTTTTCACTTAATGCATTTTTCATGGGCTCTGTTTGATTGTAAGATATTGCACACTCTTGATTATGAGCCAGTAATTTATGCGTGCATTTAGCGACATAAAGTTAAACATTTTATTTTTCGAATGAGAAGCACTTTGGTGCTTCACCTCGACGCGCACACTTCATACTGATGGATTTCTTCTAGTCGAGCATCTGTTTAGAAGCTTGCTGAGCTACACTGTGTGTTATACTGCCAAGCCTTGGGCTCTTTCTCTCTCTGGGAAAGTTTAAATGGCGTTACTTGTCAGCCTAGATGATAGGACCTATCCGTTTCCCAGTAAATAAAGGACGTGCCGAAGCACAACAGTAAAAGCAATTTCTAAAAGGTTTTCCCAAATCTCTCATTCTTTGTTTCATGTCATGTACCATTCAGTAGATTCGTCTGCTGAGAAGTGCGTCACATTTGAATGAGAACAGCTTCACCGAGCGCATCCATTTTTCCCTGTCAGAAACGCTCACCTTATAATCGATGTGTTTGAGCAGATACTCGGCTGAGATTTACAAGTAATAGCGTGACTTTTATACTGTCCACTTCAAGCACAAATCGAGTTCCAGACTCAGAGGCGAAGAATGACAAACTGGTTACTCATGTCCTCTGACTCATAGCACTATCATTAAAAGCACTTAATCTTAGAACACTGCGTGGTCGGAGTGTAAAGGTGGAAAAAAATGTAGTCTCGGTATGGACCACTATTTTGGGGTCATGGTTGAATGAATTCTTGGTACAGCAAAAAATGTAAAAAAAATAAATAAAATTTATGTCAGTTACTTTGAAAAATAATCATTCAAGAATTTCTCACTGGTTCATAATTCTTACTGCAACAGGTAGGAGACTCAGATTCTGACATATACAATAAGAAAAAAATAACTTTAATAAAGATCTTCATTTTGATCTATCAACTGTATAATACAGGTAACATTAAAATGTCCATTGACACAAGTGCAACATATATTTTAATAAGTTAAATTAACCAGTAAAGCCGTCTTGTTTGAATAAGTTTAATTCAACCTGTTACTTAAAAAAAAAAAACAAAGAGGGGCTTGTGACCAGTGTGAGCTGAAAAGTTGCAGTTTCTGGCCGTACAGGAAGTAAAATGTAAAAGTTTAGCACACATTGTACATAATTAATAAAAATCACACAATGTCCACCCTATTTTCCAGGGTAACTATTATCTGCTATCATACTATAACTTAGTTTCACTGGATGGAACTTGCTATTCGGATTTTTATTCAGGGAGCCATGATAGACAATTCATACTGAACATTCAGAATGAATACATGCACCATTATAATGGACTCTAATTACATCACGGCTTTTGATCTCTCTTCTTGCTGTAGGGAGGTGCTGTCCTTCTCTGGCATCCCCAAATCCTTAATTAAAATGGTGTCATCACACCCTTATTTTGTGTATGTGGACATGCATGTGGGTGCGTTGGCCCCAGATTTCAATTTCTTTATTTGCCTTAGGAGATCAAGTGGGATTAATCTGATTTGATTGATCACTCTCATTTCCTTAATGGACCCGCTCAAGGTGGCATCAGTCTCTGTGGCTTCCACAAGGCTATCAGTCTCTGAAGAATGAAATGTGCCAGCTTTCTATGGTGGGTAAACCTGGGAATACTTTATAAACCTGCAGGTCTTACTGTAGATTATTTACACATAACAACTATTGTTTTTATTATCTCAAAACATAGGATCTTACATATCTACTAGCACCAACCCCCAATCTCTCTGTCACACACACACACCCACCCACCCACCCACACACACACACACACACACACACACACAACTGTATCCACAAGCTTTCATAGCAGCTGAGCTCAGACAGTTTAGCAAGTCAATGGAGAAAATTGCCTCAAGCTCCTCAGCACAGCTTTGTGCAAATAAAATCCATGTTGCACTCACATCTAGAATAAATGTTAACAGCAATTAAATGTATTTCACATCTACATTTAAAGGCACCCGGCTGTAGAGCAGTTAGTGTATTTTCCTCTGTAATCCCTTGAGATTGTTTTGCCAGCGTAAATTATGGATCTGTTTAAGTGTAACCCACCCTCCTGTCCATGCAAATGTATATCTTGTTCTTGCTGCCATCTGCCATGTGGCACGCAGGTACACTGTGGAGTTTTTTTCTGCTCTGTCTTATACAAGCAGTGAGATGTCTTTTTCTTCCTTCTGTCAACACAAAATATGTCCAGTCACCATGTTTGTCACAGCCATATCCTTAGCGATTATTTAGCTTCATGTGTTTCCATCACATTGGTCATTTTTTCCTCTGTCACCATGAAGGAAAAAAATGCTGACAGAAAGTGCCTCTGCCTGTACGTTTAAACCAAATATCTGCTGTCTGCAGCTGTACAGATCAATACCATCCTTACTACAGCAATCAGTGTCACTGCTGTCGCTAACAATATCTGCTGAGGTAAAGCTGTGCTATTTGTGCCTAAATGAACTTGTATTAGCATTTGTTGGACAAAGCTGGGGTGTGGAAGTAATAAATAGCTTCTGTTTGATGCCGAAACACAAATGAGCCACGACAATGAAACTATCTGCCTAACATTATTTCGGTTCCCCTTATGCTGCCAAAACAGCTCTGATATGAGACCTCTGGGGATCCTGTAGTGCTTGGTACCAGGATAATGGCAGCAGATACTTTGGGCCCTGTTTGTTGCCGGGTAGAGCCTCTGTGGATTGGATTTGTTTTGGTGAGTCTCCTGGATTATTGTTTGAATTGAGGTGTGGTGCATCCACAACCTGGGCTCTGGGTCACGTTCCTTAAGTGGTTTCTCTGAGAGGTTATGTGGTAGGATGCACTGTGCTGCTGGGGGAAAGCTGTTGCCATGGAAGAGATGTGCTTCGTTTGTAACAATATTCAGGTGGCCTCTACAAGGCAAAGTGACATGCACATGAATGCCAGAACCCAAGGTTACCCAGCAGAGCATTGCATTGTGACAAAATTCTACAGTATTATTCACTTCACCTGCCAGCGGATGTAAAGTTGTCGTTGATTGTTGTATATTGACTATTTTTGTGACATTTTGGCTAAAGTGGTATCTGCAGTACACATTTTTAATGCTATATCAAGCAGCACAATTTTTAAACCGTAGTCAAATATTGCAAGAGAATTGCATATTATAGATTGCGTAAAGACACATCAGCACTGATGCATATGTTGGTTGACAGGTACCAATAAAACATTGCAGTAAACTTACACTAACTTGGATTTGTGTCACTTTGTGAGTGGCAGCTCCTCTTCAGAGATACTTTATTGGCTTTGTGAGACAGAGAAGTGGCAGGCAGCTGTATAACAATGAGACTGAATGATGGCACAAAAAGACGATCAGTCTTAACCAATAATGACATTCAAAAAAGCAGATTAACAAATTGATTTTAGGTTTTCGAGAAGCAAAGTTTGCGGGGGCATATATTATTCTCTGTTTGTTTTGGTCTTCTGCCGGTCTCGCCGATATTGCCTGACAAATGAAGATAGCCGAGAACATTTGAGTGCACAAAATTGTAAATAAATATATATTTATTGGTCTTTGCATCCAAACACATAACTACACCACAAACACACTTGGCACTGTCTAGACACTCTCATCAATATTTCAAAAGAACATCATCTGCAGAACTGGGGAATTAATAAATAGTTGATAACCCATCCAGTGGGATTTAATATGTACGTTCTTTGCATGGGTGGTGTTATGATTTGCCTGCCATGCCTCTGCTTGGATGTCAATGTGGTGTGCACGTTTCTACAAAGGCAGATATAATCATCGCACACTTCCACCTTAATTTTGCCAGCACAAAACACACTTTGTATTAAATCCCCCTCTATGATAACTAATTTCTCATCTCTGCATCACCCATCAGCAGAATAAAAGACCGTAGTGTCTCAGGTAGCTGTAAGATAATACAATTAGGGGAATACCGCAGAGCCTCGGCTGCAAACAGGAGCCCATTCAAGCTGACATGGCTGTCAGATTAAGCTGTGAGGGTGACAGATCAGAGGCTGAGCTTTAGTATATGTACGTGTTGATTGCTGTGTGTATGTGTGTGAGATGGGGACATGGCAGCCAACTGCAGATTATACAACAAAGTGTCGATCGGGAACAGAGGTCACTCTTGCCTTAGTTGACTTAAACACACACCTATTAGGGCCATAGTCACTTGACCCAGTTTCTGCTTTATGATTTCTCCCATCCCTTCATTTCAGTTGTGATTTAGTAGATTTTTATGTATCTTAAATTCTTTCACAATGAATTTATATGGCCACGACCAAAGACGGGACATCGTCAGTTCAAACCATCAGTCGTCCAGCTGTCACACACTTCAGTGGTACATATCAATCTATCTAATGTTGGAGTGAGTGACATATAAATTCTCTTTATAGAATTTACATGTCAGCATCTTTGGGTCATCTTTCTATCTAGAGGACTCCACATTTTGGATTTTCAACCTGATATGTACAATAACTATAAACAACTGCAAATTCCAGCTGTCTAAACAACAATGTCTGTCTGTGACCGATTAAGTGTCACCATTTCCTGTAGAGTTATTCTTCTCTTCTCTACAACCATCCAACAAATCAAAATGTCGAATACTTGGGGCAGCCCTATCCATATTTCACATAAGGTTGTCAGTCTGTGACTCTGTGATACATCAGAGTATTTCATTCTATCATACTTGCATTCAGACCGATCATTTTATTAGCACCAGATGGCACTGATAAGGCTGACAAATATCACATTTGTGTGTCACAGTCTGTTAAATCTCAGAAGATCTTAGAAAGTATATACTTTAGGCATCAAATGTTTTTGTAAATTGCTGCCTGACTACCTTGATTAAAGCTACAAAATCATAATGGACTCTATAGTTATGGAAATTTGAATAATTTAAATATTACATAGCACATATAGAGATAAACACCACTAACTATAAACGTAGCCATTCAAACTTAAGTCAACAAAAAGAATGATTTTAATCTTTTTTCAACATGCACCATTTTTGTCATAAAAAAGTAGAAAAATATAGAGAGGATTTGTATCAGCGATGCATAAAATGGTAATAAAAATGCTGAATTATTTAGTGCAACTTTTGAGAATAACTAACTGCTGCTAGCTCTGTTCCCTGAAAAATTTAAACAAAGCCCTCTGTTTTCTGTTTTACTTCTCTTAGGGAAAAAAAACAGTTGCTGCTTTAAAATTCCATCACTAACTGAAAGTTTAGGAGTTTGCACTTGCAAAAAGTAGTGATGGCTGTTCCACCATAAAGCTATTGTTTATGCCTTTTTTAGGGAGTAAAAAGAAGCTG
Source organism: Acanthochromis polyacanthus (assembly GCF_021347895.1). Classification (NCBI taxonomy): domain Eukaryota; kingdom Metazoa; phylum Chordata; class Actinopteri; family Pomacentridae; genus Acanthochromis; species Acanthochromis polyacanthus. Next base: position 19,874,770 of record NC_067115.1, on the reverse strand, counting down.
CTTGCACTCTAACAAGATGTTAGCTCGGCACAAAACATTTTCTGAAATTTAATTTTCTCAGTCTGCAAAAATGAGACTCAGCATGAACAACAGAAACAATGAAACACATGCAATCAGCCAGCATTTCCCCACATTAGCTAACAACTTTGTTGTGGCTCTATAGTGTGGTGCTCATTTTCCATTTTTGCTCTGTAGAACACATGGTGTAGTTGTTGCCACTGGCTAAAAGCCTTCGGATAAGAACCTTTTGCAGTGTACACCTAAACTTCCCTCAGCCCAGCTGTTCAGTTTGACTGTAAACATTTGTATATCCCCAGTTTGCAACTCGTCCTCCCCGTATCACAGGGCCAGATGTCCACTCTGGCTCTAGGAGTGGTATGTGTTTCCTGTCTCACACACATTTTCATCAGTCCTTTGCTTCATTACCTGTGAGTCAGAGTAAATAACAGGATGAGTGAAGGTGCCAGGGCACTGAAGTGTGCCATTGAGCACAAAAAAGAGAACAGTTTTTGCCAAAGCTCTCAGCTCAGAGCAAAGCCCCGACAGATGCTAATTTATCTGCTGAAAGCTGAATTAGAGACAAGCATTATAGGTCCAGAGAGAGAAAAAGGTAGATGCTATTCAATAAATTTTAGGGGCAATAACAAGTGAGAGATGCCAAAAGAGAGCTATGAAGAAATCAGCAGAGGAGAAAGTGTGAGTATATGAAAGTGAAAGAAAGAAAGAAAGAAAGAAAGAAAGAAAGAAAGAAAGAAAGAAAGAAAATAGAAACAAAGGACACAAAACTATTAAGAAATCAGTGATTGGTTTGATCTTAAGAGATTGAATACTCACAGTCTAAAATGTATGAGAGTGTTTTCACTCTACTGGACAGAATGAATGTGCCGTGAAGTAGTCATAAGAGAGGCAAAGGATGATAAATAAATCATTTTTAGTGCCACATTACAAATAATTACCATCGAAACTGACCTGTGACAAAGAATAGTTTCATACAACAACTGCCAAATCATTTGATTTCAACTGTCAAATTAGGATGAAATTTATAATGAATCACTGTCCTCTGACTCATCCAAAAGCTGGAGGTTACCTACTTAAAGCCCTGTGCATTTCTAGAAAACCCAATTGAAAACAAGTAGCCTTCAGGTGATTATGTACAATGAAATATGTATATGCTGTGGAAATAAGTAGATGGGAAAAGATAGGAAAATTGCCCTTGATGCCAGTTTCACAAACCATTATTTTGGTCTTGGCCGTATGATGACATTTAATGATGTCATTGTCCTCTGGCATGTATCTTGTTATTTGTCAAAAAAAAGGGAGGATGACCATCGAAATCCACTTGTTTAAAACCTATTTTACTGCTGTCTTTCCGTTTCTCTTCCATCTTTCCCTTATCCTTCCCTCAGGGCTGCAGTGCAACCATGTTTCATTGTGATGTTGATTGATGGGAGGCCTTTAGGTGATGTAGTGAAAGATAATGGAGAGGCAAAGAAGACAGCTTATACAATTATTTCCTCGGGGCTTTGATGCTATCTTACACATGTGCACGAGAAAACTGTGCTATGCATGTACAATAAATGAGCACCTTTTATTTACTGAACATTTTAACTGACACGAAACCTACTGAACCATTTAAAATGTGGCGAATTTACTGTATTTGTACATTACTAAGAATTCTTCTGAAACTACACAGAAAAGCAAGATGTCAGCCTCATTATTAAACTCATATTTACTTTGACAGTTAGAAATTAACCAATTTTTCCTAAATGATGTTTTCATTCTTAATTGACATGTATTGTTTTGCCATGTGAAAAAGGAAAACAAAAGACATTTATTGATGAGATAAAGTTATTGTCTGTGAATATTCTTACTCATGGCATCATTGAATCTGAACTGAAGATGTCTCACCATGTTTTGGGTGCATTGTTGATATGTCTCAACATTTTAGAATTATTTTCTGTCTTTTTTTTCTCTTCGTGTCCATGTGCCATAACTAGTCAACTATGGAATTACCTAACTTGATTCTGAGACAGGCTAATACGTGTATAGTATCATAGGCTATTGTCTGTAAATTCTAGGATAAGATTATCAATACTAACATATAATTCTTCACACAAATCAAATGTTAGGTCATTACTGGGGCTAAAATCTGTCAATGAGGTGAACCTGAGTCGTGTCAGTCTCACAGGCACCCGGTGTGGAGAGCAGTGTTGCGATGTAAAAACGTATTTTGTGCCTATTTAAGTTAAACTACACTATAACTGGGAAACCCTGACTCGGTGCTTAATGAAATGGAGGTTCCTGAAAATCAAATAAATAAGTATGCCTCATGCAATTAAAAAATCCTTCATCCAATGTTAAATTTTAAAGCACAGGTTTCACTTTGTCTCTCAAATAATAGTCTGGTGTCTATATGCATGCTGCACAGAAACAAATTCAAGAACATTTATTACTAATACTGATGTCTCACTGTTTTATTGAGCACGTTAGCTGACGTGACCTTGAGATGTCAAGCGGGGCCTCTGTGGTCATGGGCTGACATGACCTATGATCAAATTTGCTAACACAGTAAAACATCAAGCATGTGCAACAAAATATATAAAGCCAGCTAATATTACTTTTAGTCTAACTGAAGACCAGCTCATTGTCTGTCTGGCATCCTTATTTCATGAAGCTCTCACCAACGCCTGAAAGCCAGTCTGAGTCTGATTTCCTCCATCTGTCTCTTCGCCTCTGCCACAGTGTCCATACTGAGAACACCATGCTGGCTTCTTCTTATGGCGAGAAAAGACTCATAGCTGGTGATATGTTGTGTAATGCCAGCAAGCGTTATGCACTTTTGCAGGAGAATGAGGTTGGGCTCATACTACAGAAATTTTAAAATGTTAAAGGATTTTAAGATCATATGGAATCACACACATGAGGTATCACACACGGATATTACACATTATATGAACTTATAGTTATATTATAGTGTAATATTAGTATATTTAAACTGTTAGTTCATTGGTTGCATAAAGTTGTTTTAATAACTTATGGATCATAACACACTTCTAGTATAAGTGATGGGTCCAGCTAATTAGAATATCTTTTTGAAGTTTGTATTATTAGTACAAAATCCCTTTTATGTCACTGTCCATCCACTACAGTTTAGCATGAAAGCACTGTTAAGAGAACACAAAGAAGGAATGCTAAAAACATCGTTACTTTAGAAATGAAGTACTTGATTTGTATAACTCAGGATGCTGAGCACACATATTAGCACTACAGTAATTTATTTTTTCATATAATTTTCCACTGAAAAAGAGCTGCTTAGGTTATTCCCCATCCATTCCACTTAAGACATGTTAGTGTGGGATCTTTAAAACTCTATGGGAGAAAACGAGGAATAATTACAGCAGTTCAACTGATAGCATCAGTACACAGTTTTCTAAACTCTTACATGAAAATCTGTGTAACTGTGTGCACTTTACGTAATCCCTCTGAGTCAAATGTAGGGATTTTTTTCTTAAATAACTCATTTTCCTCTCCATCTCAAGCATAATGAATGTTCAGTTGATCCAGTGAAGCAACCACACCCATCGGTATGGCAGACACACATCATACCTTTGTTTTTTTCTTTCTTCTCACTCATCTTTCCAGGAATTTCCTCAGGAAGACTTACCATTATGCCTGTGGTCTACTCATACTCATACTCATACTCATACTCATACTCATACTCATACTCATACTCATACACACACACACACACACACACACACACACACACACACACACACACACACACACACACACACACACACACACACACACACACACATTTGTGAGCATGCTGCAGCCACATTTGCCCACTCAGTCACACTGAATAGTGAAAAGGTCATGTCACACATGTTTACCATCACAGTTCTTGTGCACCTCCATCGAATACACACACACACACACACACACACACACACACACACACACACACACACACACACACACACACACACACACACACACACACACACACACACACACACACACACACACACACACACACACACACTTGCAGACCTTTTAAGCTCAACTTCTCGATCTATGCCAGTCTCAGAGTACAACAGAATACTCTGTCACACTAACATAAATTGATGTGGTTGTGGTGAAAGCAGCCCCTGCAGCTGTATGTCTTTCTGCTTCGAACAGCAGAGTTGAAGAAGTGAAAATCAACAGAGAAACGCTTTCTGAAAGACCGTGACTTCAGTCAGCGGTGGAAATGGTAATGAGGGTCACGCCTTGTGTCTGTCAAGCTTGTCAGGATAATGCATGAAGATGAGTGTGCTTGTGTTTTCTCATACAGTCCAGACTGTAATTATTTGGACGGTTACACATTTTTTCCCGATTCAGGCTCTGCGCTTCAGGTCTTATGCTGCACTCATGAGCCACATTCTTCATTGTAAAACTTGTTCAATACAATGTACCTGATACAACTGTCTGTCAGCATTACAGTAACCTCTGGTTGGTTGAGCAGGTAGGCACAGAAGAAGACGTGTCAGTGGTTGTATATATTTTAAGAATAGCAGTGGCAGCAGAAATGAAGCAGATACATCGCCAAGAGTAAAGGAGGAGAGGAAACACAAGACATTTCATAAAACAACTGCAGAAGTAAAGGAAAATGTCCAGAGACAACCCACAGGCAACAAAAATAACATTTCTTACCGACTACATTGCTCTTGATAACAAGTCGTTGTTTCATGATGATAATACAGGATTTAATGACATTCTTGTCATATTGGAACCCAAGTTCAGATTTAGAGCAGTGGCCACTTTGCAGAACAGCTTGTTGCAGGATGTTTAGGTCCCCAACGTCATCACTGATGTTAGGACCAACAGTTTGCAGAGTGTCATCGGCTTCACTGTCCAACAGTTGCTGTGGATTTCACTCCTCTGTGAGTTGTGCTATCAGCAAAACACATTGCACACATCCCTCGCACATCAGCAAATCCATGGCAGGTACAACTTTTAACATCATTGCAGTTTTATAATGATTGTAATTTTTATTGAAGAAATATTTCACTATTATCCATCCATTGTCTATACACCACTGTCTCAGCTGACTTAGGGTGAAGGCAGGGGACACCCTGGACGGGCTGCCAGTCTATCATAGCGACAAACAAGCAAAGAGTCACCAGTTCAGCATGTTTCTGGACTCTGGGAGGAAACCGGAGTAGTCACTAAAATGTGTTATGTAATATAATGTTAAGTAGGTTCATCTGTGCTCAGTATCAATGGCCATCCAAATGTAGAACTGTAGAGAAACAAATCTTGATCTTATTCCATAAAATTTTAAATAAACAGGTGAATACTACATTGTCTCGTGCAAAGCTGAGAAGCTTTGTGTCAGAACATAAGTTTTATGGATGACTAGAAAATCCTTTGTTTGGGGAAGAAAAACTCCCCTATGGTGCAAAGCAAGTCAAGAGTCTTGTCAACAATCAAGAGATCAAGAGATTCAACACAAGATGCAAACCCCTGGTATGCTTCAAAAACCAGAAAGACCAGATTTTAGTTTGTGAAAACATTCAAAATCAGAGTTCTGGAACAAAACTTGGTGCTGTTTTATTTAAAGTGGTGCCCATAAGACTGACATCACACCTAAAAGGAGTCATTGTTTGACTATTGTCATCAGGTGTCATTTGGTCAGTTATGTCATCCTTACTATTAGGTTTGTGTGAAATGTGTCAAACAACTTGACATTAACTGAAGGTTACAATTATATGACTAGGTCTTAATGACTAATATCTAATGGCAAATTGTACCATTATAGCTGAGGTCAAGGAAAATGATACATGCACTGTCAAAACCAAACATATTTGACAGTTTACTGTAATGTCATGCTACATATATCTAGATTATATCTTTGACAATTAGAGTACGTCAAGTTTCTGACATGTTCTCGTTAAGTTGTTAAGCTATAAAAGAGAGTCAACTTGGCATTAACAACATAACATAATTGACTGGAATGACAGTGACAGAAGTCATAAAGACACTTTAATGTTTATGACACATGTCACTTCATGGTTGTGATGGTTTTATGTCAGTCTCTTCAAGTAAAACCTAAATTGGACTCATAAAACAAAATAAGCTTCTATCAAATTGATAGTGTTCTCATCACCCAAAGCAAACCAACGTATCTGATAAATATGGTGCTTCTGTTATGGCTTGGACACTGGCATTTTTTGATAATTTCTCTGCTAGATGAATGCAGAGTTATACAGGAGCATTTTGTGGGCTCTGACTCAGCCAAATGCACCAAAAGTCGCTCTGAAGGACATTTCATCATTCAGCAGGACAGTTGTCCCAGACATACAGCCAAAGCTACCTAAGAGCTTTTCAGGGTAAAGAGGTGGAACATCCTTGACCGGTCGAGCCGATGACCAGATGTTAATCCGACTGAGCTGCATTCCAGCCCAGACTAAAGGCAGAAAAAGCCCACAACAAGCAAGAGCTGTCTGCAGTGAAGGCCTGAGAGAGCATCAGCAGGAAACATACAAAGAGTTGGTCCTTTGACATCATACATATCTGTCTAATTTCCTGTAAACCACAAAAAATAACAAGACAGTGTGCATTAAAAGGGCTATATCTCCGACACACTGCTTTCAGTATTGACATGAAACTACTCAAATTAAAGCTGGCACTTTGATATGTATCCATTACTGCATTTCAAATTGACTGTGCTGAAGCTCAGAGCATGAAGAACAAAAAATGTGAAACAGTCTAAATCCTTCTAGTTTGGATTGTGTATGTGTCTGCAATCAGAAAGGAGGTCATCCCTCGACAATGTCACCTTTCAATCCAATAGATAAACATTGCATTTCTCATGTGTAATTCGAAGAAGAAGAATAGTATCTGATTAAGAAATTTATCATTTTGTATTCCTTTTGAAATTGTGGTCTGAAGCCGCAATCACTATCAACCCATTTCATCGCAGTTTCATCAAGAAACAAACACACCCACACACACTGAAACGCCGCACTTGTCAACAGATTAGCCTTTTATGCTGCGTACACGTATATACAATTTGATCTCTATTCAAATGTTGTTTTTTTTATTTGTCTGTTTCAAGTGGTTTGTTTGAATGTGTGTGTGTGTGTGTGTGTGTGTGTGTGTGTGTGTGTGTGTGTGTGTGTGTGTGTGTGTGTGTGTGTGTGTGTGTGTGTGTGTGTGTGTGTGTGTGTGTGTGTGTGTGTGTGTGTGTGTAAGCTCAGTCAAGCTGGTTTTTCATCCTATGTCATCATCTATGATAAATCAAGATGACAGAGAGGGAAAGAGTGAAAACTAAAAAAAGACTTGAGGAAGAATAGAAAAAGAGGCTGTGAAAAGGAAGATGGGTGGGAAATACTAAAAGGACAGACAGATCTTGTCCACTTTGAATGCGACATCTTCAAAAACAAAAAGTGCAAATCAAATAAAGGAGCAGCTTACGGAGGCTCTGGAAGCCGAAATAAACGCTTAAGGAGGGGCGTGAGGATGAGAGTGAGCTGAACTGCTGAGACACAAAGAGCTAGATTGCAGCCATACACAGAGTCTTTCATCCTCTCCTTGATCACTTTTAAACTGAGCAATACTCAAAAGTGACGTGACAGAAACTGTCAGTGTTAATAGCCATTGTAGCTGTCTTTCCGTCTTTGTGTCTTTTAATATCCTCTCATCTATCCCATCACCCTTCATGAAATCCAATTTGCCTCGACATCCCTGGATAAATGGTGAGAAAATGTCAAAACCAAATGAACAATAAATATTTCAAGAGGGGGAATTAAGATGGAGCCGAGTATTTTTTTCTTCTTCTCCCCACTATTGCTAACTGGTTCTATTCTATTAAAATCTATTCTCTTTTGTTCTGTACGGTACAAAATAGGTTATTGATCATCCCATCATTTCTGGTCTTATGTCTTATTAAATTGTCTTTTAGATCATTGGTATTCATTGTGTTTACTTTATTGCCAGTGCAATATTTCACTTCCTCCATGCTTCATTTGCTGCATTTTCATTTGGCTAAGCCTTGCTCCCACCTAATACTTCATTCCTATTGTGCCATAGAACAACAACAGCAGCAACAAAAAGAAAACCACATTCCGCTCTCTTCTGCCAGCACTCAGACCTGGTGTTCTTTAGCTAATGAACAGTACATCTTCTGCACCATAATAATTAAACAGCATGTAATTTGCAGTAATTGAATGTGGGTGTGGAACTGAGCAGAGGAGATGTACTGGAGATTGAAGTGGTGGCGGAGCATTAAGCGCAAATCTGTCTGTCTGTGCGTCTGAATGTCTGTCCGCTGAGGGCAGAGAGAGGAGTTTTATCGGTGTTGCTTTCTTTCCTACTGCAGGGGAGAGGGAGGGTGAAGTTTAAGGGGGGAGGATGAAGAACAAGTGACGGGGTAAGAACAGGGCACAAGGAGGAGGAGAAAAAGCTGACGTTGAAGATAATCGAAAAGAAGAAGGAGGTTGAGAGAAAAGTAAAGAGGGAGATGAAGATCACGTAGGGAGGATGAGGGAGGAATGAATTTAGAGACAGAGGAGTAAACATGTATCATAAGTGAAATAATATATATGTATATTTGGGCTATACAACTTTGGAATTACTCGGTCTGTGTTTCAAGCTCTGCAGCTTGTTCAGAGCACCGGCCTTCATCATGTTCACCGCACTGTGTGTAGTTTTACAGACTGAAAGCAGCCGACACTTAGCTTGTAAGATCAATCATGACAAATATCATTTGCAAACAGCGACTTTATGGGTTTAAGTCCACTCTAATAAAGTGGACAGTAGGACTTACGCAAGGCTCTGTTGTGTGTCTGGTTAAGCTGCATAATATGTAACTTGTCACAGCTCTATTGAAATTTGTGTCTTATCTATCTCATACAGCTCTGGGATCGCAACTTGAGAAAAGTATGTTGGTGTATTAACCCTCTGGGGTAAAAGTAACTGTTACTGCTTACATTTCTGATTTGTTTCTGTACTTGGCTCCTATCTGCTCTGTGTAAACACAACCTGTAGTTCAGCTCAGTTCAGCCAAAAAAGTCTCTGAGCTTTTGTGATGTGACTGTTGGGCACAGCTAAGAACTAATGGCTTTTGGGTTGTGCCAAGGAGTGCAGATTTTTTGGTTAGTACAGATGGGTTTTTTTTGGCAAGTTTTTAAATGAGACGTGTAGAATAAAAATGATTTTGGTGAAATATCACAATTTTAAGCTTTAATTTTGTTAAGTTTCCGAAACAAACCGCAAAAAATAAAATGCCTTTTACACCGCCAGCAGGTTTTGGGGTTCAGAGGGTTAGTTGGTATCATGTCTCTCTCGAGGTGAAAAGTTACTGCATCAGTGATTTCTCATGTGGTGTAACACTGGCAGAGGCATCCAGAATATTTCTTTTTTCCTTTGGATGGCATTCATATCAGGCTTCGCACTAGTCATACAGGGATTTCTGGCTCTGATTTAAATGCTCAGATAAATTGTTGTGTTGCCTTATGTGGTGACAACAATTGGAAGATGCTGCCAAGTCTGTCCTTAACCTGAAGTGTCTAGACAAACGGTGGTGATGATGTCATCTCGAGATAAATCCTAGCGGCGACAGTGAATAATTGGAAACAACAGGCAGGACACCATGACAGCACTCATGGTGATATTTGAATGCTGCTGCATTATCTGAGTCACAGCTGGAAGCCCTGCATTCAAATTATAGTCAGTGGGATGGAATATTTCAAAGAAAATACTTATGAGCTCTCTACGTTATTAAGCACTGATGGAGCTGCTATGTAATGTCAGTCGTCATTAATTCAAGTCTTAATGCTCTTTAAGATATTTGTTTTCAGATGTGAAATGCATATTGTTTCAAGGTGAATTTTCTTGTTTAGCCTTCAGCGTTGTCTGCCATCCTGGGTCTGTGTTTCTCTCTCTCTTTCTGTGTGTGTGTGTGTGTGTGTGTGTGTGTGTGGGTGTGTCTGTGTGTCAAAATGACATCGGTCTCCAGTTAATTTAGCTGTGTCAACTCCTATCCAGCAGGCCCTTCTGTCAGTATTCATCAACCCACAAATGGTTTTCTTCTCATGAATATGCAAGCACCCCCACCAGCCAATCAAAACACCATCCTGTTCTGGCACACATTATAGTTTGTACATGTGTGTACATGTTTGTGTGTGTGTCTTTGTGCACTCACAGAGGAGTAAGTCACTCATCATGCATTTTATGTGCAACTCTCTCAAAGACTCAGTCCCACAAAACACACAGTGTTGCACGTTTGGCATATTCCATGCTCACAAACACACGCAAATGATTGGCTGACTCACCGTAGGATGGAATATAGTTCAGAACTGTCTCCCAAACCCACCACAAATCAAATGATAGTTTGCTTCAAGACAGTTTCATTTTCAACGACAGAGCTCCATCCTGCGTGAGATGTCGCAACAGAGACGTGTTGAAAACACTATAACACCACCTCAGGTCAATATTCATCCATCGCTTCTTTCAGCTTATTTTTACTACATCTCTTAGTTCTCAAAATGTTATTTTAATGGGATTGTGCTGTTTCATTAGTAGACTGTCAGAGCTAATTGTGCAGTACACTTGGGACCTATTAATCCAAATCTTGAGCACACTTGCAGTGGTTATTTTGCTTTTAAGATTTGAGCACTTTAACTCCGTTTAATTCAATTTGCTAGAAAATCAGAGGAATCCATCTTCTCAGTCTGTTGCAGGGTGCCCTGTCTATGACCTCAGTCCTTTTTGCAAACATAAACACACACATACTCACACAGGCTGCCAGAGCACCTTGGGGCACAATCACAGTCTTTTAATGGAAGGAGTCCTGCTGCTTTAAAACCGTTTTTGTTTTTTTTGTTTGTTTTTTTTAGCCATTTCCATTTCTTTTCCTTTCTTTTTCTGGTCAGCATTCAGCCGTAATAGGGGAATCTATTGTGTCACCCTGCTCTGGTCAGAGTACTTGCTTTAAGGCCCCCCTTTTTTTGGTACTGCCAAAACCAGAGCAAACAACACTCCAATAGTTTGGTAACATCCTGACGTTAGTGTTTGCTTGGGTTCATAGGTGGACAGAGAGACACAAACATGTGGGTGGTATACTCAGACAAAGCATTGCAGCAACAGTTGTTGGTATTTTGGTGCAAAATGAGTCTTTTATATTGCACACACAATAAACATCTCAGAAGCAAATCAATTTCATGCACAACATCAACCTGCTGCCACATCAGAGAACAAATCAAATATTAAGAGTAAATGCACAGCAGTGATTGGATGTTTAACATGTGACTAAACTGTGAAAGTCTTACATTTTTTGTTTTTGAAGTAGGGATGTCAGTAAATCCATCTGGATTGCTCAAACGACAACCTGGTATAAGTGATTCTCATAGTATCTTTTGTGCACAGATGCTTTATTCTGTATGAGAAGCTTGTCTTCACTTCATTAAAACCCTGCTGTCGTCTGAAGGCAGCTGGACACATATGTTGACAAATGTGCTCTGTCTGGTTTGAAAAGCGCCACACGGCCACCCATTGTGTTTACCTTCATTAAATCACATGCAACTAACAGACGGCTACAACATAATTCCATTTGGTCGCATATGAATCAAACCGGGACGTCATAACTCATTATTCAAATTTTTCTGAGAGATGCTGGATTAGAGCAGTTCATCAGTCCTGCTTGTCTGGGCCTCATTTCCTGATTTCCTCTCAGTGAAAATAGCATTTCGGGTTTTCATTATGATCAAAATGCATTTATTTGGAATTTTATGCTATGACGCGACCATTTAAGTTACAGGATACAATATAGACAAAACTGAAATAGCTCAGTTTGACATCGTTAAGTGATCGGCTTCATTAACGTCCATCCATTCATGGAGTCTAAAGCAGCTGACACTGGGCAGAAGGCGGGCAACAGCTTGGACAAGTTGCCGGTCTATGACAGAGTCAACACATGTAAGCATGCACACTCACACCTATGTCCAATTTAGAACCACCAACTAACCTACAATGTATGTCTTTGGACTCAGAGAAAACCCAAAGGGCAAAGGGAGAACATACAAACTCCAGTGGGGCAGCAGTACTAACCACTGCACCGTCCATCCATTCATTATCTATACACCGCTTAATCCTCATTAGGACCGCAGGGGGGCTGAAGTCTATCCCAACTAACTTGGGGCAAAGGCAGGGGACGCCCTGGACAGGTCGCCAGTCTGTCGCAGGGCTACATATACAGACAAACAATCACACTTGCATTCACACCGACAGGCAAATTAGAGTAATCAATTAACCTCAACTGTGGAGAAAACCCACACATGCACAGGGAGACCATGAAAACTCCACGCAGAAAGATCCCGGGAAGGCCGGGATGCGAACTGGGATCTTCTAGCTGCAAGGCGAAAGTGCTAACCACTACGCCATGATGCAGCCCAATCCATTACCAATTATTTGGAATTTATTTCTATCATCATTGGAAAAATATGAGCCCACACCATCCACCTCAAGCTGCAAATTTGAGGTGACGGACATGCAGTACCAGCCAACACAATTTAGACAGTTTTTTCCATTTGTTGACTCGTTGCTGTCATGTACCACTGCAGTTGGCTATTTCAGAATTTCAATTCAATTCAATTCAATTCAATTCAATTCAATTCAATTTTATTTATATAGCGTCAATTACAGTCAAATTGTCTCAAGACGCTTTACAGAACCCATATGCCTGACCCCCCAGAGCAAACCCAAAGGCGACAGTGGCAAGGAAAAACACCCTTTTAACAGGGAAGAAACCTCAAGCAGAACCCGGCTCTATATAGGGGGGACCCATCTGCCTGCTGGCCGGGCGGGTTGAGAAGGACAGAGGAGGGCAAGGGGGAGGGATGGGAGAAGAGGGAGGGGTGGGAAAGCAAGGAAAACACAACACACATTTGGATACATGTATGACAAGATATGTGACACAAACAAAGTATAAGCGAACATTGAAAACTGACTCAGTTTACTCTTATGATGTACGGCTCTGACATTAAATATACTACATATATAGCTAGCAGTAAAATTCAAACAGTATGTAAGTTAGCATAACAAGTATAGTGAAGGCGATGCAGAGTTGACTGGTGGAAAAAGGGGAGTTGGAAGCGGAGGGCTGGAGGAAGGTCAGCAGCAGCATCCCACAGTGGACATGATGGAGACTAGATCAGTTGGTGGAACATCGACCGCAGATCTGAAGCATCCAGCTCTGGGACCAGGGACACTCAGAGAAATAACACAGGGGCAAACAGAGTGAATGTAATGCAATAATGGTATACATATTAAATGTAAAAGTAGATAGAGAAGGGTAACCTTGCCAGCAAGTTGATTTCTCGCAATATTTGTGAGTTCACAAATCTCTCAAGAAACCATCTTGCTCCACTCCCGCCTTCACTTTTCATACAGCACCAAGTTGGCACGGGCCAATCACACAGCAGTATTCGTTTGTGGGGCGGGATATCCGGGTGTGACGACGACACCAAGCGTTAGTAGATCAAAACAAACATGGCAACGGAGGGCAACGATCGTGTAGATGCTGCTATTAAGTCAGTTTTAGCTGAATCTCCTATCGCTTCTTTGAAGGAAGAACAACGAGAGGCGCTTTGCGCATTTCTGGATGGTAAAGATGTCTGTGCTTTTTTACCTACGGGTTTTGGTAAGAGTTTAATCTACCAATTGGCTCCGCTCGTTGTGAAGATCCCGCGACTGGCTGAAAACAAACCTGTCAGAGGCGGGACATACTGTTGCACTGTCCAATCCGTGCCTCTTTCCTCCGAACGGATTTACATGGAGCGGTCCCAGATTGATATTGTGGAGTACTATCAAGTACTACACAATTATTAATCTGGCTATTGCCAGGTTAAGAGAAGGGCTCAGTGCATCAAGAAAAGTCCCCCAGCAGCCTAGGCCTATAGCAGCATGACTAGAGGCAGAACGAAGGGACGTCCAAGAGGGAGTCAGCTGTGGAAATGAAGACACAGGCCGAACCCCTGTGGGTCACCCAGTCAGCCCCAACTATAAGATTTGTCAAAAAGGAATGTTTTAAGCCTGGTCTTAAAAATAGAGAGGGTATCTGGCTCCCGAACCCAAACTGGGAGCAGGTTCCACAGGAGAGGCGCCTGATAACTGAAGGCTCTGCCTCCCATTCTACTTTTAGAAAGTCTAGGAACAACAAGAATGACGAGATCTGTGATGTAATTTATCAATTGCCATACCCTCCAATTTATATTCCACTTTGCACAGCTGTACCTGCAGCAGTTGTGCTTCAAGGAGCTCACATTGATAGTTTGCCCACAAACCACCACTTCCCACTTGTTGTTGTGTTTTCCTTGCCTTCTTTAGTGTGGCACCCTGCTGTGGGGAGATCTCTTCTTTGATAGGGCAATTGATACAGACAAATACTTTCTCAGCCTGGTTGAAAAATGATGTTCTTTTTGAAGGTAGTGCCATAAAAAGTTTTGATGGAGAGAAGTCAAAGCTATTCTGTATAGTGTGACCCTTTCTATTACTTCCATTAACCTAAGGTCTAGCAGACAGACACACTGTGATTTTTTCATGAGCCCATTTTAAAAGCACATGCAGGCACATACGGTGGACATGCACCGTGTCTTATTGTATCAGCTTTAGTAGTCTGTATGGCTTCTTAGTGAAGCTTCATCTGGCCAGCAAATTTAATTTCCAGTCACTAATGTTAATTGTAAAGATCCGTCTGCAACCAAAGCTGAAATGGTTAGAGGGGGAAAAGCCAACCTTCAGAGCAAGCCGAACTGTATGAACCCACATCACACACATGCACACAGACAGAACACATACATACACAAAAAGTCTCCCTCTCAGTTTTCAGTACTCCATTTAGAGACACTAACAAGAATTCTGTTTCTGCTTCACGCATTTCAGTCCTCAGGAGAAATGTGATGTGCCGTGACACTAAATATTCAGCCCAATATGGTGGCTAAAGGAGGGCACTGTGTATTTGTGTGTGTGTGTGTGAGAGATGATTTATTCCACCCATGCCAGTGGGGGAATTCAAACATGGCGTGAAATAGTATGCCACAAGCTTCGTTCTGTTAGCTCTCTGCTTTTACTCTCATTGAATCTTAAGTCTGCATTTATCTCCCACAAACAGGTAGTCACTTAGACAGGACTGCCCTAGATCCACGACTGAAATCCTCAAATCGACTTTTGTTTGATCTCTTGAGATAAGTTATTCCCTCATGTATATTAAATAACTCGGAGCACAAGCTTGATTAAAGCAAACATTTGATTATTTGGTGTCGTCTACATTTTTCCACCCAATTTTTAATCTGCCATGTTAACATTTTCATGGGATTAAAGATGTCATTACTGCATAATTGGAACTGCAGGGCAGTGACACATCAATCAGCTTTTACCAAATAAATTCATGCATCGATCAAGAGGCAATTTCAGCATGTTGCCTTTCATTATCAAATCAGTGGCACACAATAGCTACTATAACTGGCACGATTAACAAATACAATTAACTTGCTTATGACATGCTGTGCTTTCAATCTCTCTATTTCATGATGCACTTCAGCAGATGTTGTTGCTAAAAATTTTAAAAGCAAGATTTGGTGTTTTTGTATTGAGAAAAACATCACTGTGCAGCAGGGAGTGAAAATAGTTTGAATAACTTACTCAGTAGTAAGTGTTGGAATATTTGTCATGTGTATATAGGAAGATGTATGTATTAGAATTAACAGATACTTTGACCTCAGTACAGATACCTATATGGGGAATTGTGACTATACGGCCTTTATTCTTCCTTTTCTTATTACTTCCTTTCTTTTACATCTTGATTTCCATGCTGCTGTTATAAGTTTTTTCCAGGCACCATTGTGTGTCTCTCTCCTGTTTTTGGCTCCACTGCCCTTTGAGATGGAACAAGTGAAACCATCAGAATCTCTGGTGTAATGTTTCTGCTCCTGCTCCCCTCCTTTACATACAGCATCAGTGATTATACTGTCCTTCTCTCGCACAGATATTACACCAGTGAGATTTAAATGAGGCTTCCTCTGGTGAGCAGATATGGGCTGTAATTTCTCGCTAATGGTATAATTTACTGTAACAGCTGCAGGGATTTGACTACTTGTCCTTTAAGGTGCTTTTTGAAAATAAAATGACACTTGGCGACTGCTGTCAAACTCGTTAAAAAGATGCAATGTTTCCAGTTAGACTTTTATCAAGATGCAAAATTAAATTGCAACAAGGATCAGATTTTCCATGCAGGATTGTTCTATTACCGATGGTCATTTGTCATCCAGTGGGAGTGCACCTTCTGTGACTACACTCTGACACAAAATATGTCAAGCAGCTGACACACAGAGAACAATTAGCCCCCTGACTTGAGTTGACATTTGATACATTCGACCACAGAAACATGTGAAAGATCTGTTCATTAACTTGTTGGATCTTTTATGCTTTTAGGCTGTGTTGACTAATTCCCATTTGCTCCTTATGCCACATTGCTGTACATCCCAGAAATTTGTGGCTCTTATCTGACAGCAAAGTTATTGTAATGCAACCAGATTCTTTAATCTAATTTTACATACCCTCCTGTAGTTATTCACTAATAGCTAAGAACAAAGGGAATGATCCATTTTCAACTAGTTCCAAATCTAGCTTTGTTTTGGCAAAACAAATGCAAAAAGTGTGTTTGGGTTCAGTCTGAAGGATTTTTCTGAAGCTCTGCCAATAACACAATTTCTGAGAGAAATACTGAATAAATAAGCACTCATTTGTTTAACCCTTATCATACATTATCACTTCCACAGCACATCCATTCCCTGAATTTGCTTGACCCTTAACTTCGATGTTATCCATTATCACCCAATCGCAAAGATGTCACCAGATTGACCCACCGGCAAACTCTGATACAGCAATCTATCATAGGCAAAGGACATGACACTGTCAGTCTCAGATGAATACATCTGTCACTGTGGTGATAACTCACTGAACTTAAGATTCCTGCTGCTGCTGCTAGGAATCGAGACAGACAATGACCTTGCACCGGAGCTGTTAGGCACCGGAGCCCATTGGCTGTAATTGCTTGTCAAGCAGCAGACGTGGAGTTTGACAGAGCTCTCGGACAGCGTAATCCCGGTGTTTGCAGCATCAATATGGGCCTCTCTAAACATTCTGATGGGAGGCTGGAAGTATACACTCTCACCTTTGTGTCCCTTATGTACCAATCTGTATCCTATAAGACTGCATCATGTGTAATGTGTTATACATGGACAGCATGGTGGCAATCACTGTTAAACAAAGCACAAAGTCAATTAATTCTGCACAGTCAAATGAATAAATGACGTGAGTATAATGAGCTAAGAAAAAAGTGAAACATAGTCTTTTATATAGCAGACAGGTTGAAGGTTAGCAGAGTGTCCTTAGCGGGTACATAAATCAGTGTGTTCAAAGACGCTGCACAGACTTTCTGTCTCTTTCTTAATCTTGCATATTCTTCCAGAAGTGAAAGAATTATTCTCTGTGGTCCCTCTTTACATCACATTATGTATCAGTACCTGGAGCATGTTGATTTATCATATACATATCTTATAATTGCAGCTTATGTTGTAGCACCTGGACAGAATACACACTGAATCCATTTTCCTCTACAAAAACTTAGTTTATCAAGCATTCCATTCCTTATGAATTTGCAAATGATTGTATTTTACATTTGCTGCCACCTGTTTAGTTTGTATTTGTCTCTTTATTAGATTTGTGCCCACAGTGGTATATGTATTAACATATTATTAGAGGTGTCTCCAAGTTGCAGCCACTAAATATTGCAGCATGTTACATTGGTTTGTGTATAAAGCAAAATCAGCATTCATTTTGGCACTGGATATTGATTGAGCTTTAGTCTTTTGAAAGAAGTATTTATTAGCTTTAGTTAAATGTTTGTCGCTGCATTTTTGTTTGTCTAGTATTAGTCTAGTTTTTGCAGTGAGTGACATTTTGGTCTCGTGTCTGCATTTTCAGTTTTTAGATCTTCTGAGCATTTCGAAACTACAGCTGTCGCCATTTTTGTGTATGGTTGCTATGGTTACATATGTCATTCTCATCTGTGTCAAGGTTAAAGAAAAAGGCTCCGTTTCTTTGTTCACTCACACATCATGTCCCTTTGCTCTGAGGCAATACAACAGATGGACTCTAAGTAAGTCCAGTTAACATTTTTATTTATCATTCTTGTGGATTTAACAGAACCACTCCCACTTAGAAGTCAATTCATTCACTTCTTCACTTAAATATTGATTGATTTAGTTTCAGAAGAGTGGCCAAATCACTGGACAACTAGCACAGGTGTATTTCTTATGTGGACAGAGGAAGCTGTGGATGGAACCATTATCTAACATATTCCTCCTAAAAGTAACATGAAAGATATCCAACCCATGAAATGTTGATGTTAGATCCACATCATCTGCTTCATGTGACCTTTTTATAACTGTCTGTTCATTATCATCTGGATGCCACATGTTTTTCGTTTGCCTCAGCTACTTTTGCTGCTTTGTGCGTAATTGTCGTTGTCATTTGTAGGCGAGTATAGTTCATAAAATTACTAGGACACCTAATGTTACTGGTGTAAAGTGCTTCTTATTAGTTAGAGCAGCAAAATAAGCAACTAAATCTACTTTTGGCCAAGAGATATTTTGGGTGTCAGAGGAAACCGTTAATGAACAGAAGTTTTCGTGTGTTGGTCCACAGACACATGCAGGTCAATGAGTAAGACCCAATAATAAACCAGTGATTTAGCTAATTTTGCGCATTTTGCAGTGTTTAACATTAATCCTGACTTTTTTTTAATCATAGTTCTCAACTAACCGTATTATTTTATGTTCTTCCTTTTATTTGATTTGATTCTTTGCTCTCAGGTTTTTCCTCTTAGAAATAGTTAACAACGATGAGTTAGACATATATAGGGGCAATGAATTCCGTAGAGGCATTAAACGCGAGAGCTTTCCATCTGTGTCTCGAGCTTTCATTCACCTTCTCTTCTGGGACTTTATGATTACATTCACAGGCACTGTGACCCTGACAGTGTCAGTGTAATTATCCTAATGAGGTCTGGTACACCTTTTATGCAGTCATAGTATATTCTACCTCTCTCTTCACTGCCTCTTCATCTGTGTGTGTGTGCTCGTTTGTGTCATGACTCACTTTTCAGCTGTGATGGCCAGCGTATTCCTCTTTTTACACACACAACTACATGCACAGCCCCTCCTTTCCTGTTCCCCCTCTGCTATGCTTGGTGAAAGAAATACATTTCTCCTCACACAGACAGAGAAAGAGAGAGACTCAGAGCCGCGGCATAATTAGTTCCTGGCTTTTCATAACTCTCGATCGTGGTGGAAGTCTCATTCTCATATCATCATATCAAAGGGTATCAAAGGATATAAAGATGAATCCACATTCAGACATCAGACTCCAGAGTGTCTGGGTGTCTGGCCTGAACAAAACCCAGTTTATGACAAGAGATCAGAAGACGGCACTGTGCAATGTGCATTGCTTTTGGCAGAGAAGAGAAGATCAAGCTGTAGATATACAGGGTAAAGATGAAGATAATCAAGCTGCTGGCTTTTGGACTTTAGGATGAGGAATAATACACAGGCTCAAGTTAGGATAAGATACTTCCTAAGATTCATACGTGGTGTGAGGGGTGGGCTTTCTGTTACTGAAAATTGTGTTTTTGGGGGAGGGCAAGTTTAGAAGTTTACAGACAAAATATGATTTGTTTCTGAATATTTAATAGAGTAGCATGTTTATACATATTAAAAGGGATTTAAAAGGCTTCATATGATCTCACCTAAATAAATGTGTCACTGTTTTTGTTATGCAGGACTCAAGCTGACTTTAGAAAAAAACATATTAAATGAATTTGGGAACACTGCATGCTGACAGCCCCATATTTAACTAACAGCAGTAATTGGGAAACCTGATTTAATAAATAAGGTGGCATCATAAACTGCCACACACAGTAAGGAAGGATGGTCTACAACAAAAGATCAAACTTTTGTGGCTCCGTTTTTCCAGAGATAGAACATTCACTTCCTAGTGGTTTCATTTCAGGCATAAATTTTGCTTTACCTCATCTTGTTGAGTATTGACTGTAGCAAACACCAAAGAGTCAATAAATTGGATGCTGATGTACAGCAACCCTACTCATAATCCAAAAGCGTTATTGCTTATCCAGTTTTCTTCCAAAGCTTTTGTGATATAAGTGAAATTCATTAAATGTTTAGAGGTAGCAGAATACTGAGGTGTTTTCTAAAAAAAAATGATTTGTAGACTTTGGCACGCAGGAGAAAGGACGTTGCATTAGATTTTCACTGTTGTCAAGAGCATAGAGACAGTTGTCCAAAACAAAACTACAGCCAAAGTCAATCATAGTATAGTGAGCCAGAAGAGCAGCAGACTTTGTGATTAATGTGCATCCTGTTGTGCAAGTTCCATGTGTACTCACTGTCCAGCTTTCCACTCATCTCCTGTCTCCTCTTCTGCTTCTATCTCTCCACTCAGTGCTGGGAGGTGTGGAGTCTCGCGGGGTGCTGAGGAAGATCAGTGACATGTTGGAAGTGATTCTGAAAAGGATGGACAGTCTGTCCAAACTCGACAACACATCCAGCACTGACGCGAGGCGCCTGGATGAACTCAGCTCTGCTATCAACAGGTACACTGAGCTTTTTCTTCATGTTCTTGTGCATTAGTGTCAAATGGTCTCAATAATCAGTACTTCCTGCATATACTAGCTATAGAGAGATTCACACCAAAAGTAGTGTTGAAAATTAAATTAATTGGATGTATTATGTTTTAATTAACTTTTAAAACAAGAGCCACTCAGGTTTGGTTTCTTGTTTTCTGTTTTCTTTTGCAGATTGCTGTTACAAAAATATAAAGATTGAACAATGTTTAAATTAGTAGTACAATTTCAAATTAGTAAATGCATACCAACTACTTTTACCATCAATCCTAGCTTATCTTACTGAGGCAGTTTGGTTCAAAATAATACAGTTCTTTTTTCTATGAAGCTGTATAAGTATTATATTTAGCAGAAATTTTTAATAAGGACTTATTTGACCACTGCACACTACTGTATGGCTTGTATTCACTGATTACAGTACAGTACAGCTAATTAGACTCTAACAACATGAGCGTTATTCCTGCCCTTTTGAATGGGATAAAGCATATGATTAGTGCATTGCTCACATAGACTAATGAGTCATAATTAATCTTTTAATGATCAGAAGTGTTTCTGCTCAGGTGGATATAAATACAGAGCAGCTGGTGGACCTTTGTTCAATTACTTATCCTTCATGGCAGATAGACTTGAAATACTGTAATGGCACCATTATATTTAGGATGTGTTCCTCATTGTCATTCATACTGTACTTCATCTCTCTTTCTCCTCTACAGTTCGACTTCTATCTCTCTCCCTTTTACTCCTTGCCATATTATATTTCACTCTCATCTTCACTTCCACTTTTTTACCCTCTTATGGTCGCTTGTGGAAATTGCTGCCTATTACCTCAAAATCACTGCCGCAAACAGACACGTCTCGTATGACCTTGCTGCTGCAGCTTTTATCAAACTGCTCCTCTCTTTTCCCCCCCGTTAGCACCAAAACATCCAATTTGTCTTTTTCTATCTAATGTTCTTTTCATTTTAACTTTCATTTCCAAATGGCCTGACTAAACTCAGCAGGAGTGATGTGATAAGCGCTGACAGAAATCCCCTCACTTCCTCAAACCTTGTTAAACGATCCCGGATAAGCGCTCAGGTTCAGATCTGCGCAGAGGCACGAGAGCGGAAGGATGGAACGATTAATACGGTCTGACGTTGGTGTTAACTGTAATCAATGTCTAGTAATGGGCTGTTTAATGTGGAGGAAGCCGTTCTACTTTCAGGCCATTACTGAGAAGTGCCCTGCTCAGGGTGGAACTGTCTATTGTCTGGGACTCAAGCTAGGATGATACAGCTATGTACTATTGTTCTGAACAGGGTTGTTTGCAGGGGACTGGATAGAAACTTATGATCAGGATGTAATTAGTTTCTAACGTATATTGAAGTCAGTGTTGTGTAACTGTCCTCTATAAATGTGGTTCATCCCCAGTGAGCAGTGAATGTTCCCACAACATTAGCTAACATTACCTGCATTGTCTAATAATTTTCATATAGTAGGCTTTAATCTAATGCTCAAAGAATGTTTTCAGTATATTTTTCATCACAACGGTGTTCCATTGAGGTAAATGTGAACTTTCTTGGATGTTCTCAGGATGTTCTTTGTAAGACGTTCCTGTAATGTGATATATTAACAAAAGTGGGACATTTTACCTGCAATATTCTGAGTTTGTTGAAGTGATCCTTTTGAGAAAACACAAAGCATTCTTTTATAAAACATTCTCACAATGTTTCATTATAATAAAGTAATAGAATTCGCCAACATGCAGGACATGTTTTCCAGTGTAATCATGGCCTCAGATGATAGAATGTGTTTAATACAAAACACTTCTAACATTCCTGTAATGTGCAGACACACATTTTAGAATGTTCTTCCCCAGTGATAACCAAGGAGGAACATTTTCAAATCAACACTTCAAAAACAGTTTTCAAGATGTTATCAATGCCTCACATGACAGAACGTTCCAGTATTAAACGATGTTCCACTTTTGCACATATTAGCAAAAGTGGAACAGGAAGCACATTATAAAATATTCTCACAATGTTGAGTGATAACAAAGAAGAACATTGTCCAACAGCTTTCAGAAAATGGTTTTCAAATGTTATCAAGACCTCAGATGACAGAATGCTCTTTAAAAGATGTTCCTGTAATGTGATATACAGTATTAGCATTCTTCCTGTAATGTTATGAGGATTTCTGGGGGATTTTGTTGAGACAACACATTGTAAAATCTATAAAATGTTCAACAGTGCTATAAAGCATCAAAGAAAGAACTATTTCAGTGTAACATTCAGTTTTGAGAATGTTTGGATGTATGCAACAGTTTAAAAATGTCATTATCAGACACTTTCAAAACAACTTTAGTTATCCTGCCTTTAAGAGGAATATTCTGGTCTATCCCAGCTGACTTGAGGCGAAGGCAGGAGACACTGTGGACAGGTCACTAGTCTATCGGAGGGCTACATATATACACAAACAAGCACACTCGCATTCACACCTACGGACAATTTAGAGTTACCAATTAACCTTGGTTAACCGTTTTGACAGTTTTTGGACTGTGAGAGGAAGCCAGAGTACCTGGAGAAAACCCACGCATACACTGGGGAAACATGTACACTCCATGCAGAAAGATCCCAGGCCTAGGCCCAAACGTCAATCGGGGATCCTCTAGCTGTGAGGCGACAGTGTTAACCATCGAACTACTGTGCAGCCCAGCCCGTATTTATATGATGATACTTTTTATCTTTCACAAACCGTTTATGTAGTCTAAAAAAAAAGTCTCACATGTTGTAGCAGGCTCACATTGTGTGGTGCCAGATATAGACATGCAAAGGATCTCCATGGTTACGACTTGCAAGTGTTTGCGCCTTTTGAATATTCAAGATGCCAATTGGCAGTGTTTGCATTTGCCTAACTCGTCCATTTTCACATCTCTGAATAGCTCTGTATGTTGAATTGGCAGAGCTTGTCCTGTGGGGGTAAAATATAGTGTGTATTATCAAAATGGCATTAGAATAGGTCTGAATCTGGGTGGCTGAGCTGCACAGGGGGAAAAAAACATACTAAGCCAACACTGCAGAGAGCCAAGCTTAATCCCCAGCAGCAGTGCTTTTGGCTTGGCTAGGTGCCTCCATCGCACAAAACTGGCATTCAAACTATTATCTCTGTTTCTAGCAGGGAAGTGGAATGCTGATTTAGTTACTTAAAAGCTGTTGTTCAATTTCACATAATGCTTGTGATTCTACACCCTGCATTTATTACCCCTAATGAAAATAATGCAGACTGATTAATTCAGTACGTGAACTCAATATGAAATTAACCTTTTATTATATTCTAAGATGTTTTTTGGGAAAATAACAGTCTGTCCAAGATGAATAAGTTATCAGATAGTAGAATATGCAATCACTCTAAGAAATTAATCTGAAACTTTTTCCCAGAATAGCTTGAGTTTGGTCAGAGTCGGTGACATTCACTGTGAGTTTGCTTTGTTAACTTTCTGATTCTCTGGATTTTTTTTCCATTAATACTAAAAAACTCGAAGAGATTACCTTCATTTTAAGGTTTGACTAAAATTCTATTGGTGTATATTGATGCAAGTCCTATGAAGCTATCATAAGCAGTAAAAAAAAAAAAATCAGCTCAGAGACTGGTGCTTAAACTTCTGCTACAAGTTGTGCACTTTAGTTTGTTTAATTCTTAGACTACTTCTTCTTGAAAAATAGTCGCCTTTATCAATAGTGTTCTGTGAACAATATGAAGTCAAACTCATAACAGCTGAAAAAAAAATCCATTTTATTTTGTTCTGACTGCAGTGTTGTTTTGTTCGGACTAAATAGATCCTTGAAGCGAAGCGGCGATAATAGCGGGAATGAAAGTTTTGATTCAGCAAGCAGAATGAAAGGATATCGACTAAAGGAAATTGCGGTGTGCTCATAGAGATGTCCGCACACACACACACACATGGACATGTACTTGTCCTCTTGAGGTTTCTGTGATGGAGAATAATATGTGTTTAAGACATGATTTACTGTCGGCATTTGGGTGTCACTGTATCATACATCTGTGTGTAGCAGTTTGAGGTAACACTTGTTTAAACCTGTCAGCAGGACAAAGCGGACCTCACGGCTGCTGGATGAATGGCTGGTCGCAGACATACACATGTATAGTCAGACACACACACACACACACACACACACACACACACACACACACACACACACACACACACACACACACACACACACACACACACACACACACACAGACTCTCACGACAGGGATGACTTAAGTCTCTCTTCAGTCCAATGATTTTCATTCTATCACTCATTTCCCCTCTCTTACTGCCTCTGCCTTTTGCTCTCATTCTTTACTATCTCTACCTCTCCTTTCTCTCTTCATGTCCCTTTTGTTTGTTTGTTTGTTTTTTTACTACTCTTTCACTTCCTCTTGCTCTCCCACATATACTCAGATTGAAAGAGTGTGTGAGAAAGGTGTTTAGGTATGAGTTACGTGGTAAAGTGTGTTTTTTGCCACCGGGGAGACGAGCAAATGGGAAGAGGGAGCTTTACAAAAACATATATCCTAAATCCAGGCCAGTCAGGCACAAATTTACAGAAAGGCAGACACGTACGCACGCACACACACACACACACACACACACACACACACACACACACACACACACACACATACACATACACATACACATACACATACACACACACACACACACACACACACACACACACACACAGGGCAGTAGTTTCATCTCTGTGTGAGCTTCATTGGGGCTGACACACTCCCATGTAGCAGAGAATGGGACTTGATGTCTGAGGCCCCAGCCTGTGATTCGCCCACAGGGCAGCCACTCGTTAGAGCAGAAAACGGAGGGGAAATAACAAGGGAGGGAGGCAGAGGGACAGCAAAGCGCCTGAGAAAATGAGAGGGGGGGAGAAGAGGGTGGAGGGAGAAGGGATGCAGAGTTGATTCACTCCGTTTTACTGTGCAGTGGATAAGAGGGGGAGATTGGTAAGTCTACCCTGAGGCGTACGCTCTCTGAAGATCAGTGCGCTGGCTTGGCTTTACCTATTTCTCCTCCCTTAAGCACCCATCTAAGCTCCGCCAGTAACAACACTTATCCCTGGGGCCTTCTCTCCACAGCACTGAAGTCAATGTCACTGCTTTGCTGGAAGTGGTCGGCAAAGGGGAGACGTGAAATCTTGTTTTACTTCTTTTATTAATTTTGTCTGGATTCTGAGGGTAACAATATCGGCGTCAATTTCAGTGATAGTTTTCAGAGGGTACAATAAGGCCCTTTTCTAGCATTCAAACAGAGACAGAAGAATGCTATTATAGGATCAGAGAGTCATGATCGTTGTCCGTTTGTGCTCATGGTGCTTTTAGTAAATTTGACGCTTCATTTATAGTGGTGACAAAGTTGCAGTCTACAGTGCACTGTTCACTTTGATGGATTTGACTGAATTCATGGTAATCACGGTGGGGAGTAATTTCCCAGCGAGCAGGGAATGTTCCTGCATAAGTGGCTAACATTACCCACAAGTTCTAATAATGTTTTAAAGAAATCTTTCAATCTAATGTTTAAAGAAGACTTCAAGGATATTTTTCAAGTCAAGTAATGTTCTTATGAGGTTAAAAGTAAACTAAGACGTAATATATTAACTGTCAGAGGATGCAATCGTATTATGTTACATGACAGCAAAAGAAGAACTTAAGTTTTGAAAGTGTTTCCAAGATGTTATTGAGGCCTCAGATAACAGAGTGTTTTTTATACAGAATGTTTTGTAATGTTCCTGTAATGTAAAATATAACAAAGGTAGAACATTTTGCCTGCAATATTCTATAGAATGTTCCCACAATGTTACATTAAACCAAAGTCAGGATGTTTTTAATGCAACAGTCTGAAAACATTTAAAGAACATTGCCATTTAAAGAACAACAATCTCGGAACTGAAATGAAATTTTCTGCTGAAAACAACACTAGAATGTTGCAGAACAAATGAGACAATTCTTAGCTGGGTTGAAATTATATATTTTCTGCAATAACAATAGCTTGAGAATTTTGTACACACGTCTGATTCTGGCATATTTCCCTATATGAATGTACATGAAAAGGTGAGTTTGTCAACTTTTCATCTTGTGCGTATGTGTGAAAATAATCTGTGGAAAACTGAGTGATGTTTTAACACCATGGCATGAGGTGAAATGATTAAGCTCTCTCACAAACAAACCAACATCAGCCAAACACAGAAACCTAAATGTTGACACCTTGGTAGTTGTATCTCTTTCCTGGTTAGCTTTGGTTGATGGGATGCTGCCAGAGCTGTCTTCTCCCCTTAAGAGGATGAACTCGTTAGACAGAGAGGTGAGGGAAGTAGAAGTAAGAGCACGAACACACAGTTTTTTTTTTTTTGTGTGTGTGTGTCCTCAGAAAGTCTTCCTCTAGTTAACATTGATTTTCTCTTCTTCTTTTCCAAGAGCTCTTCCTCTACTTGGCATCTGTCTGTGGATTTCTCTCGTGTTTCTTCTGCCTCGATACTTCCCTCTCATTTTGTCTTCTCTTTGCTCTTCCTCATTTCTGTTTTGTTCATCTCATTTGTAAAAGAGCCAACCGTCTGCATTCATCAAAACGGAGGAAGCTTCGTTGCGAGGAGCGTGCCATCAAATATGTATATCCTTGTATTTCTTTGATCATAATCATCGGTTAATGTTTCAGGCAAGCTGTGTTGTTGGCTTCCACATGAAGGCACAGAGGATCTCTTGATTTTATCTTCTGTTTTCCTTAACGCAAAGGTCCCCTGGTGGTGTTGGTCTGTTTGCTGTGGACGGTTGATGTCCTTCCCTTTATTTTCTGCCAGCTTTTATTCTGTTTTTTCTTCAACTCTCCCAATGCATGTTTCTCTTTGTCTCCCTTTTTGTTGCCCAATTTGGACCTTGTTATGCCATTTCCTTCTTTTTATCTTTCCTCCATTCCTCTGCCTTAGTCTCGCTTTCTCTTATTTTTTATGACCGTCTCATTTCTCCTTCCCCATGTGTTCATCTCTAGGGGTGAGTTCTCATTGTAGCAGACATTAGAGGTGGTTTTGGGAGGTTGCATTCTACATACAGCTTTACAGCAACAGAGGTTACCCAGTATAATGAGCAAAGATTTTGTCCTTCAGGCCAAACCCGCTGCATCTTTGGTAAAATGGGTGCCATGGCGACTGTAACCTTCTGCAGCTGGGAACTTTTCCTGAAATGCTTCATGTAATGATATTAATGTTTAAATGGATTTTTATGGCCTAATATAATGCCGGCTCTCATTATAAGACAATAAAAGGTAATAACTTTTACTAATGCGTACGCTGTAGTTGCTTCACTTCCGTGGAATGGAGGAGGGAAATCATAATTAGTTTTGTCATGTGCTTTCATTGAGATAACTCTCTTTCAGAGAGCTTTTACTCAGAGTATTTGGAAAGGTTTATTTACACTGAAGTGTTTTTTTGTCTTTGGTGTCTGGTAGCAGGTGAGAGGAATGTCATCTGGGGTTTGAAAAAAATCACAATGACCACCATGCCAATTAGGTTTTTAAGTCAATTTTCCAAGGCAACTGTGGTGAAATCATCCTACAGTGTCAGTGTGGATAGACACAACTATGTGCTTCTACCTGGTATGGAAATTAGAGATGTGACACATTGAAGTAAGAGAACATAGGATAGACATCTTGGCTTGTTAGGAATAATGGATGGATGGATGGATGGATGGATGGATGGATGGATGGATGGATGGCGAACCGAGCTGAGTGCATCATGTTTAGTTCAAGTACTGAAAAAAAAAGATTTTTCTTTAGCCTGCCTTCATCCACTTAACTTTAGAGAAACTACTTGTTAATATATATTTTTGGAAAGTCTCTTTGTGCAAAAAGAACTGAAAAGATAGACAGTAAAAACGTGTATATTTCTGTTAAGCCTTTCTTATTGAAAAAGAAAATGAACTCCAAACTTGCCCCTTCAAGGTGCATCATTCACTAACATACAGAGCTACTGTGCTCTAAGATTAAACTTTAACGTGAAACACAATTATTGAACATTGCTTAAATTCTCATTTCAGCTTTTCTACAGCTTACAGCTGTAGCCCTTAAAATATACATGCACTTGAGCATAATATATTCTGCAGTGTAGTGAACATATTAAAGATGCAAACACATGTAGCAACACTTACAAGTGACACTTACAAAGCTTTTAATGGAGCATGGAGACTGCCTCTGACTTTGATGGCTGCCTCAATTTTTGTTTACACTTTGTAAAGCGACAAAAGCCCATATTCCCTCGTTCCTATGAATTTCCAATTAATTTTCATGCAGCTGCCATTGGTATTTAGTAAAGCAGTCTTGTATTGAAATCTGAACACACGCATTCTCACACAATCAATAATTTGAATCATCATCTCTGAGGATGTGTTATTATGCTGCATTTAAGCCTTAAGCTGTAATGAGGGTTAATACCATCTGCTGATTTAGACAATATAGTGAGTCAGGAAGGCGTACACAAACACACACATACATGCACAGACGCACAATGCACATTGAAATTTAGTCATTTAAATGGACATAATGGGCACAGCAGTGTGAGTGTGTGTTTGAGCACAGGCTTGGCTTTGCATTGCATGATGTGCAGCCATGCAGTCTGATGATTTGGAAATATTCAGAACTACAGTGAACACACAAAACATGCGAGCTGAAACACGCGCACATCATGTACACACACGCACACACACGTTTCCCACACATCTTATTATGTGAATGGGAAGTCTCTCACTCTGGAGGGGAAGTGGCATTAACAGTGCAGGTCTTTTTCTATTTCACGCTCCAACCAAGTGTCTACCAATTTGCATCTCCCACTAACACTTCTACATCTGTTAAGATGTGAAAGGGGAGGGTGGCGAGGCAAAACAGAGGAGTGGAGCGAAAGTCGGAGACAGAAAATAAGTAGAAGCCCCAATGAGACACAAGTGAAAGAGGGGAATATTAGAAGAGGAAGGACATTAGTCAGTGAGTTACAGGAGAAAGAATTTGCAGTAGGGAAAAGACTAAAAACAATACTGAACATAGTGGTGATACCTTCAGGATCAATGAGTGCTGCTCAGAGATTTTTGACTGTTTGTCAAAGATTTGTGTGCTGGAGGTTCTCTACTTTGACGCAGAGGTGTGTGATTTTTATTCATTCCAAATTTACTTTCAAGTTGAGTATGTACTGTGTGACAACAGTGTGAGGGTAAGTGCACCGTATTAGCACTTCATCACTCTGGACTTCTTTGTGCTGTGTGCAGGTTTCAACCAGCAGGACTGGTGGAGAGGATCCAAGCAATTGCCCAGAATGTCTCCAACATGGCCATCAGAGTGGAGCAGATACTGCAAAACAGTATGGTGCAAGGCAGAGGTACAGTATCATCATTAGGCATACTTTGAAGTATCACATAAGGAAAAATTAATGTAAATGGAATTTTTTTTTAAAAAGATACCCTGATTTCGCAAAAAAGTTTTTACACATGCTTAAGGTGCTTTTGACTCTTTTGAAAGTAGGTTAACTTCCTTCTTTGGAGATGGAAACACCTTTTCTGAATAAGCTAGTAGTGAACATTTAACTTGTATGTCTCATGAACTGTTTCCATTTCTTTCACTGTCTTTCTATCTGGACCACATGAAACCAGCTCAAATGAAACAATAATTACAACTTCTATGACTAAAACAATATTGTTAAAGACTTTTCTCTAAACAACAAAATTTTGCGTGTTCCTTCTTCGAGGTTTTTTTGACAAGGGGAAACACCTGGAGAGCATTCCAATATTTATGCTACCATACTGTATAGTACCTGTATAGCATGTCCCAAGACATAGTGAAATGTAATAAACCAAATAAACACAATTATCCGACTACATCTGGTTTGATTTTGCAGTAAGCAAGCAAGCATGTTTTTCTAACCATTCTGACCCACTATCCTCTGTACAGTTACATGCCATATATGATGTCTCATGCAAGTATACACAAGTTGGAGCTGCTGAAAGCCCAAAGACAGATGACAGCTCATTGTGTACCACCGTCAAAGCTGAAGGCGCAATATTATGACGAAGTAATATGTAGCAGCAGTACATAGGGCTGCAGGACATGCTTAAAGTAAAAACAAGAAGTCTAATATTTGGAATGCAAGCCTGGTTTTGTTTCTGACTTCTATTCTTTTTATTGAAGCAATGGATAACATAGCGTAGGATCACCACCTTCTGACAACACCATGCAGCCTAGTTTATTCACTCCAGATACTTTTATTATTCATTTTCAATAACATTTCAAAGATATATCATTTAAATGATCGCTTCAAATTAGCTTGATAGCTACAGGGTTACACAGCCACAGTGGGATTCTTTCACACTAATGTAAAACTAGAGCCCATCTTATCTTTGCCTTTATCATTCTGTAGATCAGCCATAATTACAAGCAGCCTTATAAATAAATATACAGCATGATTAAATTGCAGGGACAATAAATAAGTACCCAAGCAACACACACACACACACACACACACACACACACACACACACACATCCACACAACATTCTCATCTAATCCACTCATCTCTTACGACTTACGATAAGAAATTGATTAATTAACTCCATTATCCCAGAAGGAATGGGATTTTATTATGGGCACAAAATCAAGTATCCACAATAAAATGTATGCAGCAAAAACAATCTAAGACAGACAGGGCATTGGCAGACACCCAGTACCAGTAATAGTGCATTTGGAAGCAGAATACTGCAAATGACACCAAACAATACATAATACTATGCGTCACCAAGCAGTACTGCATATTCAAATACAAAAATTTGGTATAAGGAACTCATTTGAGCATAGTCTCTTCCTGAGAAAAAGAGGGAAAAAAGCAACATGAGTGTCATTCTTCCATAGTGTTCAACTTGAAATGCAGATGGACTCATGCACAGCTGTCGGCTCGTGTTGGAGTAAAACTGCTGCTGTTACTTAGAACAGACTCGAAACGAATACACAACAGATCTGCTGACCCACATATGCAAAGTAAAACAGAGAGAGATACAGTCACAGATTTATGTTTTCTGGCTACAACAAATGGCACACGTGATTTCTGAAACCTTGTCAAAAAGCAGAGTTCCTTTTTTTGACATGCTTTTATACAAAAATACCAAACCATTCAAAATGTTATTACAACAATGTGTCAGTAAAGTTAAAAATAGATTATCCAAAACATCAGCTCAATATATGGAAACAAGCTGTGAAAATTTGGACTTATGTCAAACTTTGAATGTTATAATTACAGCAAACATATTTTACTTTGGTTTTAGTTTTAGCAAAGGGGGAGAAGCACTGACATGGAAGCAGAACTCTGTGGTCATTTCTGTAAATCTCATCTTTGCCGTTTCCTGTTGTCTTGTCCCTGCACATTTCCAATCAAAACCTAAATAATGCAGAGTGTTCTTTCCTCCTCATTTGCCTCTCTCACTTTTTCTCATGAGGGTAATTGCCCAACCCTTTACATGAGAATAAATGAGCATTACATCTCCTTTTGTTTTCTCCACCGCATCTGCAGGGACAATGGCACACGGCAAAATGAAAACACTGCTGCTGTCTCTAATCACAGATGAATTGAAACACTGCCGGCAGACTTTATTATCATACGGCTCAGTGGCGGTTTATTTATCTCGTGGTCAGGCATGTGTGAGAGGAGAAAGAAAGTACCAAGACGTGATTAGAATTTCCTTCCCTTCGAGCATTGACAAGGCTTTTACGTTCTGTCTTGCAGGGACAAGAGTCGAGTCCTTTTATCGAGTTAGTTGACCACATTTTCAATTGTTGCTATAGTGGTTGCTACTGTAATCATATTTGTAGGCAGAGTGTGTGTTTTCAGTTGATGGAGAGAAGCCTCGGGGAAGACTTATGTGGAGAAATGTCTCTTTTTCATTAGGCAAATTGAAGCAGACAGAATCGGAGAGAAGGCAAATTTGTCGGTCCAGAGAGAGAAAGAAGAGGAGGAAGATTTGAAAGACAGGAAACAAAGAGAAAATGAAGCTGCACCGGTTCTCCTCTTGGACAGTGTGATTCCAGTTCTCCCTCTGTCACTCTGTCTTCCTTTCTTCTCCTCACATCAGCAGCAGAGAGGCAGTTAACTAAGTCAGTGGAGCAATTAATGCAGTGAGTGCAGCCTAAGTGAACAGACGTACTTGCTAGCGTAACCTTAGGATGGTTGGCAGCAGTAGGAGACAAGCTGCTTTGTCAGGCCCAGTGAATAGTGTGCACTGCGGTAGAGCGGATATGTTGCAATGCTGCAAAAGGAGAAACCGCGGGAATTTATCAGCTCCATTGTAAATGATGATGTTAGGGAGGACAGTGAATATTGCAATAAAAGCTCCACAGGCCAGTAGAGAGAAGCTGTTAATGTGAGTGATATTGTAACCTCTGTTCTGGAGGGTGAGCCGGTGGGTCAGGGGTTGTTTTGTGTAAATTAGCTGATTAAAAGAAATAAAACCTGGATTTTTAAAGAGGCTTTGACAAGCACCATATGCTGCTAAATGAGCTGATAGATAACATTAGAATGCCTGATTGCTGCTGGAATTGTTCTCTTCGGTGGAGAATACATATTCACATTAGAACCAACGGATTAAAGCGAACTAGAAGTCAGTGAGCCTATAGTCTGATCATAGAGCAGAGAATGTGACTAAAGCAAAGCTGTGCATTTCGTTCACAACAGGAAGATAGCAGATGATCATTTAACTTGATATTAGTGGGAGTGGATCCTACTGTGTCCAGCTTATTAAAAGCAGATACATGTTTTAGTAGTTCAAGGTAAAATTTCCCTCATTTCTCTCACTGCCTTTTCAGTTGTGAGAGATGGAACGTCAAGTCAGTGTGAAGTCCCAAGAGACCCCCGCTTTCCAGAATGTCCTGGAAAAGTAGATGTGAGTATTAAGTTGCTGTTTTCATTTTAAATATGATTTTACAGTAGGTGTCCCCAATCTGTCTTTCTTAATGAGACAGTCACAACACGACAAAAGAAAAAAAGAAATACTGAAAGTATTCTTTTTTCCTTTTTTTAAATTTGTTTGTTCTGCTTTTGATCAGTATTCGTTATTTGCAGCAGCAATCAATAGATTACAGGATGTACTTCAGTTCAAAGTCTTTAAGCTTTGGTACAGTGCAGTAAAACCAAACCGTGCCAAAATTGAGGTAATTACAATGTATTCAAACTTTCCATAAGAAGCATGAAAATAGTTATAGATAATTCAATTTCAGTGTTAGTTAATTCTTTTTAGATGATATTGTCTCCTCACATACTGATGGTAAAACCACTGTTATGGAGAGAATCTGATCATTGCTACTGACTGTTGTTTCTCTTTCTTGTTTGTTGGTATGGTTTTGTGTGTATTGTTTTTGCACATTTAACATTTATTCTCCATTTATCCTCCAGTGGATGCGTGCTCGGTGGACGTCAGACCCTTGCTATGCGTTCTATGGTGTCGATGGTTCAGACTGTTCCTTCCTCATCTACCTGAGCGAAGTCGAGTGGTTCTGCCCCCCGCTGGCCTGGAGGAACCACAGCAGCCCCCCGACCCAGCATACACAGCAGGCAAAGCCCCCCAAGAGACAAGTAAGAGCAGGACTAACAAACAAACACGTGTTAAGACAATATCATGGTACTATAGCCATGTCAGACACACTTATAAATCTATTCAGAAACACGTTGTGAAGGCTTATCAAGGCAACACTTAGATCTCCTAAATTAGTAGCTCATCTGAGAGAATCTGGAATATTTCAGACTGAGTATTTACAAAATTTTATAAATGTATTTATATTCATCCGTCTTATAATCAGAACTCATGAATCCTGATTTCATTGACCTTTAGGTTCCAAATAAAGAAATACACGGTAGCACCAATGATAATTCTGTATAAAAAATTAGTTTATCAACGCTAAAAACAAACAATAAGACAACAATATGGTGCAACAACACAGCGATGAGTAAATGAATGAAAGTAAGCGAAGTAATCAGTTAACTGATCATCACTGGAAGCTCTGAAGCACAAATACTAAAAGTCAAAGCTAGTAGTTGCAAAACAAAGTGTGTGCATTATATTTAAAAGAACAGTGAAAATTTACTAAAGGAAATAGAATAAAATAAAAACCTGTGAACAACAAAATAAAAGCTGAAGGGGAAAACTCTAAAGGACAAAGAAGAATAAACCCAAAAGCTAATGTGCTGGGTCACAATATAAATACAGCAAGTTGAATCATCAGTCTTGGTGATGTAGAAAGCTGTGTAATTACATTTTCTCATCGGCATGGTCTCTTAACTTCTTTTGATTAAGAATGACTACGCTGCAAGACTGTGTCTGCCATAATCGGCAAGTAAACACAAACTGTCACCTGCTGCTGAGCGCCAGTTGGTCAGGATGGTCAAGAGTCTACCAAGAATCACTTAAAAGCAGGCAAAGGCTCTTTCTTTACGATCCTTTTTTTTAAAAACGTAAAATACTGTGAGGGTAGAAATGAGGGTCAGAAATATGCAGATGAATGCAGTGATAATTCGGAGTTGCCTGAATATTACTCATATTTTTCATTTAGCTGTAATGTTTTCAAAGGAACATAGCTGCTGTCATAGTTTGACCACCTTAGATGATTTGTGGAAGCCATGTTGACAGTTTAGGAGACAATTCATGATTTTTGTTTGATGACGAGAGTAATACATGTTACCAACATGCAGATGCTCGCTAGTTGTAAGATCTTTGTTGTTATGCTTTTCTGCACTGTTGGCATCTAAACAAACATCTGTTCAGCAGATGGTGTCCTTAAATGGCAATGACTTAGCACTGTATTAGATGTTTTCAAATAAATTAACAATCAAATCTTCAGTCCTGTAAAGGATAGGGAGCAGAGTTAAGAGCGGAGAGAAGAGACTCTCAGAGTGGCAAGAAAAAAAACACACTTTAGACAAGCTCACTATCTTTTAGTGAGCTGCTGGAGCTGAAAAATAGGACCGTTTGTATTTTAATTGCAGCCTTTTAGAAAAAAACTACCATCAAAAATATTTTTCTCGCTCTGTCGTTTGTTGCAAATTGCTGCCTTTGTGTTACAGTTTTAGGCCGCTTTTATTAACAGCAGTAAAAACTCAGCGTGGTTAATAGACGTTGTTGAATTGTCAATCAAATGTCCAGAGTAGCACTCAAAAGAGAGAAAATAAGAATCCTTTCCCTCAGAAGATGCTGTTGAGTAATTGGAGTGTGAGCAGTCTGCCCCCATCGCTACATAATTGTTAACCTTCATCCGACCCTCTTCGCTCCCTATTAATTAAAACAGGCCTAATCCTCCTCATCATTATCCTCTAGCCTCTGTTTTTCTCCACATTGACTTTGAGGTCATGGAGCAGTCCTGAACCATCCCTCCACACAAATTAATACACACTGACACACTGTGAGCCATTTTCAGGGTCATGCAATGCATCCATCTCTTTGTTGACCTTAAGAAAGACAAAATTCCAAATGCTTAATTTTATAGCTGCTAATATTAAGTGTTTTTGATCGTAGGCCAATTCCTTGGCCTGTGTTTTGATATTAATTAATAATCACTTTCCTCACAATACAGCTGAATGTGCCCTTTGGGGCAAACGTGTGCAGTGATAATAAGGTGATATGGATTTAGATGTTTAAAATATGGGAAAGGAAAGGTCTTAACTGCACACACATGTTGAATATAGAGGCACTTTTTCCATTTACATTGGGTTGGTCAGCTTTATAGAATGTTTTTTTTTTGAGGGGGAACACACAAGGTAATCATGAATGTTAAAAGTAATTTCAGAACTAATGTATCCGTCAGCATATGGTTCAATATCGTTTTTTTAAAATAGCTTTCAAACCAGCCAAACTTTCAGAATGTAAAGCAGAACGTTGGTGTAGATGAGGACTCTCCAACTCCATCTTTGTGAAACAAATGACTGAAGAACTATTGATTAAAGTCTGCCTGTATATTTCACAGAAACAGGGCCCAACTGTGATTGTTCTTAGAGAAGAACACTATTTATAGCATTAGCTGAGGAATTATAGTGTTTAAACTGACTGCCTTTAATTGCCTCTACGCTGCTGATGTGACACTGCAAAGCGGTTTAGTCTGCTACCAATGTACAACTGCAGAGAATGCAGAATTACTTATACAAGAAGAAAATGTACCTTCATAGGGTACAATAGCACAGCTGAGAACTTGACATTATCACCCATATTGCTGGAAAATGCATACCTCTAAAGGACTGTCTGGCTTGCACTTACTGCCAAATTCCCACCTTCTTACACTTTCGCTTCACTTCTTCTCATCTTTCATTTCACTTTCTGCCCATCACCCTCCCAGGCTGCCTTCCGCACAGACCTGTCTGTACTGCTGGACCAGGTTGGGGCTGGAAAAGAGTCCCTCAGCTTCATGAAGCGCCGAATCCGACGCCTCACACAACAGTGGGCTACAGCCGCCAACCGTCTGGATGCGAAACTGGAGCAGCGATGGAGGGACCAGAAGAAGGTAAGAGAGGGAGGGTGAGATGGAGATGAAAGGGTGATGGATGAGGGTTGGCATTGGGCAACAATGGAGTCTGTGAAGTCTTCTTTTGATTGTGAATAAGTACTTCAATCACACTTTTTGCCATCATCAATGCACACCAACATAATACAGTTTGAATGATGATGGGAGGATGAGGAGGGACAATGCAACTGAACTGTACAACATGAAAACACACAGTTTTTTTATTCCTGCATCTTCCTCTACCTGATTTAATCATCTTGACTACATTTGAAAGAAGTATTTTTGTAGTAGGAAGGCATAAAACAGCATTTTCAGACGCTTCTCAAAGGCTCTCTATTTGAATGATAATAGTTAAGGAGAAACAGCACAGAGGTAATGATAGGTTGTCGTCCATCAGTGCAGTCTGTACGTCTCTTCTGTAATCGGCGTACAACTGTCTTTGTCCATCTGCAGACATATACTTCTTGAAAAATGTGCATTAGTGCAAAATAGATGTTTTCTGCCAGGATCATACTGTACAACTAGTTGCTGTTGAAACCGTGCTGTATGGACATGGCTACATCTTGCTTGTAGCCATTTTGGGAGAAAGACAGACACAGAAAAAAATGAGAGAGAAGAATTGAAAGTGAGTAGGAAAGTAAAGAATGATGATGAAAGATTGGGATTATAAGGAGATGTCAAGCATGTTCTACTGCTTGAGGGAGAGAATGAAAGTGAAAGGACAAGAGAGGGATGGATGGTACAGCAGAGTATGGATTAGGAAAGGACTGATGAAAAGAACGAGGGGAGGAACGCACCACTGAGATGAGCAAAACAGTGGGAATGGGAACCCAGGGTGCAAGTGCAAATAGAGTGTTTCATTAAAAATTGGTTTAGAATTCACAACTCATTTAAAAGCTTACTTTCCTAAATGTCAGTGAAAGCATTTTGCAATCAAAACATCAAGAGTCTTAGGCATATTTTGCAGCATGTCACCTTTTACAAGCTACATCTTAAACCGATTACTTATTGCATCTCTCAGACTGCTCTGCTCATAATCTTTTCGTTAAGAAAATAACGATAAATGGATGAGTTAATGCGAGAAGGCAGATGAAGCACACAATCTGCCTCTTCTTTTCCAAAATATTTTTTTTCCTCTGCCCTCATCTCTTTCTAAAATAAGTTAACAAGGGTGAAAATAGTCCTCTGTCACCGTGATTGATGTTCTCTTTTCTTGTACTGCTCTGAGGGGATTTGTTATCCTCTATCACGGCTTCGTGGCTGCTTGAACTGCCTATATGCCTTACAAAGTGCTGCTGCTGCTATCGCAACAGCAGATGTCCTGGTGTTTGTAAGAGTTAGCCTTGGCTGTCGAAAGCTGTTTATCACAATAATTAGAGAGGGAAGTAAGAAACGTGTGTGTTTGTGTGCTCGCTGTCAGTCTGTGTGGGTCTGCGCATATGCCTGACTGCTAATTGGATATCATGGCAATAAAAGCCAATGCCAGAATCCCATACGTTTTATTTAAAAAGTAAATCTCAGCCTGTGCCAGGCGAATTTACTATTTTGAATGGTTAAACCGCCTCCCTCATAGGAAAATTCTTTTTCGTTTAATCGCTGGATTAAATTCACATCTCTTTAGCATTGAGAATGGACCACCGTTTGATTTGAATTTACTCTGACCTCAGAAAAAAAGAGAAAAAATATCGTTTGATGTGATTTGACCACAACCCCTGCACTTCCCTACCCTTTGTCTTTGACACGAACACTTCTTCCAGTGGCAGCTTTAGAATTCTGCTTAAGTGTGCAGTCTTTAGTATTCCAATGG
Organism: Acanthochromis polyacanthus; assembly: GCF_021347895.1. NCBI lineage: Eukaryota > Metazoa > Chordata > Actinopteri > Pomacentridae > Acanthochromis > Acanthochromis polyacanthus. The sequence goes on along the minus strand of NC_067115.1, from coordinate 19,835,659 downwards.
GGTTGCGTTGATTCAGTTCTGTTTCCTTGTTTGGCTTTCTCTTTGATTGTAAGCAGAGTGGATGTTTACTCAGAAAAAGAATAAATTATTGGCGCAGCGAGTATGGAGGCAGAACAGATCAAGAGGAAGAGGAAAATGAGAGTCAAAGCAATATAATCCTTTTTAACTGTCGGTGGCATACACAAGGACAGGAAACGGCGAAGTGTGAGTGTGTATCAGAGTGACTGTGGACACTTGAAATGCAATTCTGAAAGGTTTTACCTTAAAGTCACAGCTGAAAAGATTTTCTGCAGTCAAATATATTTGCAAGTGAGTGATCTTTTGAATGAGTGAGTGAGTGAAGGAGAAGCGTGCCCTAAATATTCCGAGAGAGCTCTTGTATTTTTGTGACTAATCTTCCAGTTTCCTTGTGAGGTGCAAAGAAGAAACAGTCACCCTTTAGCTCTTCTTCACTTTCAAAGTAGTAATACATTCAAGAGATTTTTTTCTCCTTTTTCCCAGTGCCATCAAACTTAATCAAAAGCCAGGGTCAACCAATTCTGTCATTATTACGAAGCAGAACATTTTTTTTCTCCCGTAGCAAAAATGCTGTTCCGCATTTAGTCATTAAAGGACGTAGTCAGCCAAACTGTGGCATAATGAACGGGTTTTTAAGAGGCGATAGAACACATTCAAAGACACTGACCTTATCCTGTTAACCTCCAGCCGTGCATTTACTCCCTGTCTGATGTAGCATCTTGGCCGGTGACTTTGTGTGCATCTGGGCTTCTAGGTGATTGGTGAACATACACATTTAGAGAGTTTGTTAGCATATGCTTAAGCAGTAATTCCGCTTCTCCCTGCCTTCTTGAGGGTTAATTGACCTATGACTGATGAAGTGCAGACTGTGCAGTGGAGGAGACTAACCGGATAGGTGAAGTGAGGAGGCGAGAATGGGGTAGGAAAAAGGAAAAGCAAGGAGGAAAGGGGGAGGAAGCAGGTGACAGGAAGCGGGGGCCAAGACGTGAGCAGAAACGAAAAGGAGAAAATGTAGTCTGTAGAGCCGTGAAAGAGGGATTAGACAGAAGGTGAAATTAAGGGTAGAGTAAGGATGGTTGTCAGTGCCAGCTTGTGTTGCCACCCATGGCCTTCCATCGGACAGCTGCGACCTTCTTAAGGGCCATGATGCATGAGAGAACAGGGCCTCACACACACTGAGACACACATGCGTTCATGTGAAGTCCTGCGTTAACAGATGCTGAGACAAGAATTAGCATTCTTCTGTCGTTAGCCTGTTAGTGATGAGTGGAGCAGAGCAGAGCACCGGAGTGGTACCACATACTTGAGAGGCCACTTCCACCCTCCTGCTCTCCTACGTTTGCACCAAGGACTTTGCAAGGATATTACTTAGACACACACTCGCATTACATAAAACATTCCTAACATCAGCACATGAAAGGCAATAGATTTCCTTTTCTGAAGCTTATCCTTGTTATGTAATCACACGACATCTCAAACAGGGAAGATATAGTGAAAATACCTTGGTTCGTGGCGTACAAGTTTAATGAGATGAGCGCAAGTGCGAGCAGACGGAGTGTTGTAAAGGTGAGCGAGTGATGATGCTTCTTTTTTTGTCTTGGTGGGTTTGGTGGGTCTTTATGTTCAGTCCTCGTGGGATGTGAACAGTAGAAAGTAACTTTAGATCTTTTTGAGGATCCCCCGAGCTCACGGCGAGCATTTACACTACACGCACAGGATTCTGAGTGGAGTTCATTGATGTATGTCGACGTGAAACAAATACACAGAAAGAAGCCAAAGCAAACAACATTTGAAATCCATCGGCACACTCAGACACACACACATGCACGCACACACACCATCTGGGAGTACCATAAGTCCACTGTATAAAGAGCTCCACTCTCTCATGTGTGATTTGATTCCTGAGGGAGGCAGCTGGCCGTGACACAGGAGTTTATGAGGAAGTAAAGCTTTACCTTCAGAATCACTCCGTCTGTTGCTGACTTCCCATTGTTCGCCTTTTGTTGCCTTTTCATCTTCATTTTCAAGGGAGTGCATGAGCCAATATGCAAGACTGTCCTTTCGGTGAGAGTGCATTCGGTTTCTCTCTCGTCTCTCTTCAAACTATTGATTACATCCCTGTGATATGAATGGTACTTTTCCTGTGTTGCTCTGATATTTTTTTTTATTGTATTCCGCTTTAAATCTGCTCATATACAAAGGGACTTAACATTAATGGATGGAGGTAAATGCTCTCTATAAGAGAGAAAGCAAACTCCCGCCTCGACACTCGATCATGAGCAAGTTGCCAGGTTCTACAAAGCACCCTTTTTCTCTTCCTATTAACTTTGCATTTGTGCGTGGATGCCAGTTCGCAATAAAATCCAGTCCACAGTTATTCAGCTCTGCGGCCACTGTGTGATATGCCTCATATTTATTTAACAGTTCTACTGTGCTGCCAGTATGTGAAATTGGTCTCCCTCTATCTCCGTTTTTTTTGCGTGGTTGCCAGTGTTTGTGTGATACGCCCTATAACCAACACCACCAGCACCCCCCAGCCAAGGCGGTGAACAGTATTGGTGCCATGTGTTCTCACTCTTGCCATCTGCCACCCAAACTGTAATTAAATTTCACTTATCTTTTTTATGAAGCAGAAGTTAATAGAGCAGGTTTATTAAATCAGGGGATTTTTCACGCCAGCTGGAGTCTCACTGGAGCTCGACTCTGCTGCATACACATCATTGTTCAGTGTTTCGAGCACATTTTATACACGCGAGTGTATCAGTAAAATAACTTTAGTAGCTGGATTGGATGTATTCAGCTTTAATACACAATTGTATGTAAATATACCGACTTATCTGCTCTAATAGTTAATGAAATGTCAGTATGACAAGCATGAGGGAAGGGGTCATGTGAATGTACAGTTCCCCTCTTATTTAATTGATATGTAGAAGTATTTACAGCTAAAGAGCCGAATACATCCCTTAGGAGGTGGTGGAGACCCAAACCACAGCTAAATAAGTACATAGTCCTATGAGGTGCAGTCAATTCCAGCCATTTTCAGTACAAAAAAATCGCTAATATTTTATTTGTAAATAAAAATATGATGAGAAATACAGGGAATATTGGACGCGCATCGTGAGGTGCATTTCCTCGAAAACGACCTATTCGTGGAGTATATACCGTTTTCAAGACATGTTTTGGACAAAATAGTTTACTGGCTTGTTTCGTCTGGATGTCCAAGGTTGGATTATGGCCGTTTTTGTGGAATATTTTCATCTGCGTGTAATAATGAACCCGCAAATGTGAGCCGGCTGTGTACATTAAAGCCGTGTATAGAGAACGGATGGATGGATATTCGTTGTTTGTCGGACAAATGTGGATTCATGAGAATCTAAGCTTTCCATGGGTGTATAGTGTTTGTATAATCGCGTTTGCAGCTTCAGACATTTAAGGAAATGCTTATGCAGATCTCAAAGTGTACCGCGGATGGAACACTGAAGCGCAACGGGTTAAATTCGTTCAATGAACAAGATGACTCCAAATGAAAGCTAATTTTGCTCCTTTACTGCTGAATGTGTAAATAAGCAACTGTTTCACACAAGTGACTAACAAAAATGATTATGAAACATCTTAAAAATCGGTGATCCACCAGACTTATTGGTGTCTGTTCTCCATTTCTGTCATTGTTTTATTCAGTGTAGCATATGCAGAAGCAGAATGTGTGTATAGTTTTTGTGTGCAGGTGCTTGTTTTGTCTCCTCTTACTTCAACATTAGTACACTGTGGCATAATTAAGAGGGGAAGAGCGAAAATAGGAAAATGCACTTGCAGCAAGCTTCTAAAAAGCTCTTGGAAGCTTTTAATTATTACCTCCAAAGTTAAGAGTTGTGAAAGTGCAGACGCAGGAGGACACACACTCATGCACTCACACATAAGTGGAGAGAGAGGTGTAAAATGAGAGAGCAAGAGAGAGAGACGGTAAGCGATCGCCATGAAAACTTTCTGGCAAACTCTTCACGGTTGGCCTTAAGCTCATTATGTACGTTGCATAGTCAAAGTTGTGGACTCCATTTGCCAGCAAAAGCAGCTGGAGGTGTTCATGCTGTGTTAGTTAATCAGGATTACTCAGCAGAGCAACGTTTGGACATGGCTGTGTCTAATCCACTGTGAAAAGTAACGTGTTGCTCATTACTCGGTGGGTTGCACTAATTATGCATTAGCTAGGTGGACATGCATGACAGGATTGTAGCCTATATGTGTGAAGTTGTATAATAATGTCACATTTAAACTGTGACAATTCCTTCACATGTCTTATATTTTTAAACAAAGGAGATTTTCCCCTGGAATTCGTAGGAATTTGCTACAGTGGTTATCTGTATGGACATACGTTGTGTATGAAATGAGTTGTGCAAGAAAGTACATAATGCTGGAGTTTTGCCTGTACATGCTATTCCATTGGAGCATGAGGAGATAATTCATAGGGGATTTCAAAGAATTACTTTTCAGTTGCCATAATTTCCTATTGGAGGAGTCTGAAATTCTAATGATTCTAATCCTCAAAGTCATTAAAACGGTTTGCACAGCAGAAGCTTAACTTTCAAAGAGCTTAACTTTAGTCAGCATGCACAAATATAGAAATAATATAATGAAATCGGGTTAAAGTACTTTATCATCTCAACATGATACACTTTGTGTGCATATTAATTAGACTCCCATCAATATAAATATACAATGCAAAGTTAGTTATTTTAGTCTTTATAGTAGATATGCTTTAAGCTTTATACAGCACACAGCACCACCAGGGTGGCGTCTGATCTGCCCCAGATTCATTCAGCAGCACAAGACAATGGACTCAAAGACACAGCCAGAGTTGATCTTCAGGAACAAAAAGAAAATGGTGTCCTGTAACAGATGGTCCCTGCTCTCACAGAGCCCTGATCTTAACAACACGGAGTGAAACTGGGTTCATGTAAAGAGACAGAAGGCAGAGAGAGACATCCTAAATCCACAGAAAAATCTTTAAAAAACTGTACCTATGAGAATTAGTGTTATTTTAAAGGAAATGGGTGGTCATATTATTGTTAATCGGTCATTTATATACGAAAGTTATTCATGGTAGTGTTTGATTGCATCCGTTGCACTGGACTATACTTTACTGCACATGCCGAAAAATTACTGCATAGTTTCAGGCTTATGGTAAGTCAAGGGGAAACTGAGTTAGTATATCTGATAATTATGAGCTCAGAACAAATAATACAGTCTTCATGCACACAGTTTAAATTTCAGTTAAAAGACACCTAAATAAAGGTACAATGTGGTGGATTATTAGTATTAGAATTAGCATAACAATTCTAGATACACATACCTAAGTATGTTGTCTGTCTTATCTTCTGATTACATGTTTTTGGAGCAATATTGCTCCAATATCAGTTTGTATTTTGGATTGAGTAGCATGTTACCAGAAACTACATCCATAAAATACAACTGGAACTGTAAGAAACTAGATTCATTTTTTTTTTTATTCCATGATGTTATTAGGAGGACCATTTGATGGACCATCTCCACAGACCTTCTTTTTAACTCTCTGTAACAATGCATCTTTTGTTGCTTTGTTTTTCTAGATTCTGGTCCATGTTGGCTTCCTAACAGAGGAGTCTGGAGATGTTTTCAGTCCCAAGGTGCTGAAGGGGGGACCTCTGGGAGAGATGGTCCAGTGGGCGGACATCCTGACGGCCCTCCATGTTCTGGGACACAATCTCAAGATCTCCATGTCTGTCAAGGAGCTTCAAGGGTGAGGTCTCTACCAAACCAGTGCCGCGGTGTTTGAAATGAGGGTGATGGTTGGTTTAGAACAAGTGATAACCCACATTCACGCCATTTCATCATCATCAATGTCTCAATCAGAACATGTATAAAGTTAAATAATAGTTTAAATTTCTCTAGTTGACTAGCTACTCATCAATATAAGGATTATTCAGACAAGGAAACATGGTTGCACTGATCCGCAGTGTCAATTAACTAGGTAAATAGATTACTTTAACCAAAGTGACCCTGCAAGTACAACCTTTATTTAGTTTTTTTCCTGTATAAATTACTTCCACCAATTTCACTGTGTCACAGTTGTATTTTGTACGGAGCCCCTAAGGTGCCACGGACGAAAAAAATAAAATAAATCGTGCTCACGAGATACTATTCGTGCAAACGCGATACGAAAGCGTGCTCACGAGATACGTATTCGTGCGCACGCGATATGAAAGCGTGCGCTCGAGATACGTATTCGTGGGCACGCTTTAGCTTAAACGTGGTCACGTTTAAGCTAAAGCGTGAGCACGATATGTTAAAATGTGAGCACGCTTTAAGATAAAACGTCAGCCGGCGGGAGGAGGACTCAGATTTGGGCCGTGTCATTGATTTCATAAAGGAACAATTACAAGGTCCGGGGAAGATGCATGGATATCGGTGGATGTTCACTAAGTGCCCAGAAAATGGCCTAAAAGTCAAGAAGGAAGAAGTCCGACTCATACTGGCCGAGCTGGATCCAGAGGGGTCAGCATTCAGACAACGACAGAGACTGGACAGAAGACAGCACTTCTCAAAGGGACCTCTGGCACATCGACTCAAACTGAAACCTTTTGGTGTGTGTATTAATGGGTGTATCGATGGCTTCTCTCCTAAAGTAATTTGGCTGAATGCCTACAAAACAAGCAGTGACCCAAAAGTGATCGGAGGCTATTTTGTCGAAGCTTTAGAGACATTAGGTAAATATCCCTGTGCGCACTGACCATGCGGAGTCGTCTCTGCGGCTGAGGCTGTGCGGAGCTGTTCATGGTCCTGAATATTACTGACCTTTTTACCAGAGTTGTCCTTACTGATTAATCCCCTTATTTAGTCAGACAAGCAAATCAAAGTAAGAATAACTTTGCACAACAGAAAACAGAGCACAGAGCTTAAAATAATGTTTTAAAACAAAATAGGTATACTTCATGTTGCGGGTTAACTTAAAACAGCATATCTGGAAATAACGTGATGCCTTACTAGTTACTGGGAAAAATCCTAAATAATATGCTCCTGGCATGAGAGCCGTTATATAGCCTATGCTCCACAGTTATCACAAACTGAGTGAAATTTGCAATCATTTTAAGCGCGTGCGAGAGAGAGAGAGAGAGCGAGGGAGGGAGAAAGCAGGGGTCTGTGTGATACGCAGGTATACGCCATATACCCACGAGAAAATTGTCCAAATTTCCGTATACCCACTTAAAAATGCGCAAAGATACGCATACCCAGGGGTGTAAACACGCAGGTATACGCCTTATACCCACTAGAAAAGGTCCCGAATTTCCATATAACCACTTAAAAATGTGCACACATATGTATATGTTTTGTTGACATAACGTTCACTTTCCCGTTCATAAATTTGTCTTCTCTGTGTTAGGAAGCGGTGAAGCTGTATGGCTGAGAACAGGGCTCACTGAAAGGCGGACCGCGGTCCGAATCCGGACCCAGACGCCGTCTCTACCAGTGTAAATTTGACAGGTCGCTTCTATTTTACCGGTGCAGCTTTCACAGACTCCTCCTGCCATCAGGTAGAACTGATGTTTCCTTTTCGTCAGGCTCCCTTTCCTAAACGTTAACCTTAGCTCCAGCTGTAGTGTTTCCTAAAGCGGCAGTATTCACAGGACAAGCAACAGACTTATTAAAACACTGAAACTGTCACAAGGCTGGACCCGTGCAGAGGAACACACCACCAAGGCAGGTATGGAAGTAATAAAGGGAATTTATTGTAGACAACATAATATGGAGGCAGGTGGGTCTGAGGTGAGAGGGGAGTGAACCTGGAGATGAGTTCGGTTCCGAGGATGGTGGGCCGGGGATCGGCGGCCGTCTTCGGTCCGGTGGAGGGGGACGAGTGTGGCGGCTGATGGTATTTGGATCCCTGGCGGCAACGGAGTTGGATTGGGGCAGAGATCCAGGAGGATTGGTGCTGGCAGGACGGAGCGGGCAGACGTAGATGAGCAGCGGAGAGGTTCCTTCAATCAATGATGCAGCGTTGAAGTGGTGGAGAGCGCCAGGCTTTATGGGGGCGCTGATTGTTAATTTTACCCGGCTGCGCTTCTCCGCACAGCCGTTCACCAGCCCACTGATGAGCCGGCTCGCTGCAGCCAGAGGGGCGTGACAGTTTCTGTCAGAACCCTCTCTTTTCCCCGTTTCCTATCTGGCATCCAAATACATTTTCCCCATCTTCTCTCTCTCTCTCTCTCTCTCTCTCTCTCTCTCTCTCTTCCGGTCGGGTGTCTTTTAAGAGAGTGTGGTTTCGTGAGGAGAAAAATAAATATTTTTTTGGAATATACTGACTTTTCTCACCCGTTGTGCCTAGTGGACCTTACCTGTGTAGGTGTGCGCTGGCCGCCGGGTGAGCATCATGCCCGTGCCGGCCGGTGTGAGTGACTTTGAACAGCTGACACGCCGGCACGCTGTCAAGCTAGTTCCTAGCAGTAACTGTTCAGTGGAGGAAGCCGCCCTCACCGTGGGAAAGGAGATTGGATATAACAATGTCAAATCAGCCTCCCAGATGAATGGAGCGATTGTGATTTTCTTGTCCAGCACAGAGAAAGTTGCGGAAGCGGTGTGAAAAGGCACTGATATCCAGGGCACATACACACCTGTGCTTCCGTTGGTGAGTCCTGCAAAGGAATCATCATCTCCAATGCTCCACCGTTCATTACAAATGACATTTTAGTGAAAGAACTGTCCCGTTTTGGTCAAGTTGTGTCTCCAATAAAGATGCTGTCGCTGGGCTGTAAATCCCCGCTCCTCAAGCACGTCATTTGTCATCGCAGACAAACGCTGATGGTACTACGGGACAATGAATCTGATCTTAATGTTTCATTTAGTTTCAAAATAGATGGCTTCAACTACATGGTTTTCGCTACATCAGAGACTATGAAGTGTTTTAGGTGCGGTGCAGAGGGACATTTAATCAAGGCATGTCCAGAGCGAGTGGATGGCAATGCGCCCGTGCGTAATTACGCACAGGCTGCTGCTCCTGCAGCGGCCTCCGCCGATCCAAGTGTGGCGGAGCAGGTCACAGAGGCTGAAGTAGATGATCCGGATGTTGTAGCTGCTCCTTCTGTAGAGCCCACGGACGCACCATCGGGCCCCCGCCTGCAGTGGCTGGTTCGAGTACAGACCTCTCCATCGACGTTGATTTCTCTCTCCCTCTCCCCCTCTCCCCCCCCCCCCCCCCCCTCCCTCCCTGTTACCCGCACCGAATCCTCCAGACGCCCTGAAACCCCCTGAATCCCCTCCTAATTCCGGTACTCCTAGTGCCCCCCTGGAAAGCCTCCATCTCCGTTCAGCTGGTTCGTCGTTCCTCCCTGCCTGGATCATCTACGTCTGCCCGCTCCGTCCTGCCAGCACCAATCCTCCTGGATCTCTGCCCCAATCCAACTCTGTTGCCGCCAGGGATCCAAATACCATCAGCCGCCACACTCGTCCCCCTCCACCGGACCGAAGACGGCCGCCGATCCCCGGCCCACCATCCTCGGAACCGAACTCATCTCCAGGTTCACTCCCCTCTCACCTCAGACCCACCTGCCTCCATATTACGTTGTCTACAATAAATTCCCTTTATTACTTCCATACCTGCCTTGGTGGTGTGTTCCTCTGCACGGGTCCAGCCTTGTGACAGTTTCAGTGTTTTAATAAGTCTGTTGCTTGTCCTGTGAATACTGCCGCTTTAGGAAACACTACAGCTGGAGCTAAGGTTAACGTTTAGGAAAGGGAGCCTGATGAAAAGGAAACATCAGCTCGACCTGATGGCAGGAGGAGTCTGTGAAAGCTGCACCGGTAAAATAGAAGCGACCTGTCAAATTTACACTGGTAGAGACGGTGTCTGGGTCCGGATTCGGACCGCGGTCCGCCTTTCAGTGAGCCCTGTTCTCAGCCATACAGCTTCACCGCTTCCTAACACAGAGAAGACAAATTTATGAACGGGAAAGTGAACGTTATGTCAACAAAACATATACATATGTGTGCACATTTTTAAGTGGTTATATGGAAATTCGGGACCTTTTCTAGTGGGTATAAGGCGTATACCTGCGTGTTTACACCCCTGGGTATGCGTATCTTTGCGCATTTTTAAGTGGGTATACGGAAATTTGGACAATTTTCTCGTGGGTATATGGCGTATACCTGCGTATCACACAGACCCCTGCTTTCTCCCTCCCTCGCTCTCTCTCTCTCTCTCGCACGCGCTTAAAATGATTGCAAATTTCACTCAGTTTGTGATAACTGTGGAGCATAGGCTATATAACGGCTCTCATGCCAGGAGCATATTATTTAGGATTTTTCCCAGTAACTAGTAAGGCATCACGTTATTTCCAGATATGCTGTTTTAAGTTAACCCGCAACATGAAGTATACCTATTTTGTTTTAAAACATTATTTTAAGCTCTGTGCTCTGTTTTCTGTTGTGCAAAGTTATTCTTACTTTGATTTGCTTGTCTGACTAAATAAGGGGATTAATCAGTAAGGACAGCTCTGGTAAAAAGGTCAGTAATATTCAGGACCATGAACAGCTCCGCACAGCCTCAGCCGCAGAGACGACTCCGCACGGTCAGTGCGCACAGGGATATTTACCAAATCTGAGTCCTCCTTCCGCCGGCTGACGTTTTATCTTAAAGCGTGCACACGTTTTAACATATCGTGCTCACGTTTTAACTTAAACGTGACCACGTTTAAGCTAAAGCGTGCCCACGAATAAGTATCTCAAGCGTACACTTTCGTATTGCGTGCGCACGAATACGTATCTCGTGAGCACGCTTTCGTATCGTGTGCGCACGTATAGTATCTCATGAGCACGATTTATTTATTTTTTTTCGTCCGTGGCACCTTAGGGGCTCCGTAATTTTGCATTCTCAATAGGACAAATACAAAATATGACCCCTGATGACAGCTGTACCAACAAACCGATGACCCTTTGCCATCCTCTTGTTATCACTGTGCTCTTTTAAATTTGTATGTTTGCACTCTAACTACACTGTCTTCCCACCTAGCCCACAGATTAGGCATTAGGATGCTAAGGTCTTGTTGATTTATTTGTCGCTGTATTGATCTCATATTGACATGCTCCCCAGCTTCCTGTCAGTGGGACTGCGATGGTATGTCTTTTGATCCCGTGTCAGCATGCGTCCATGTTTCTGCTGACGAATACAGCTGTAGAGCCAACACACATACACCCACAGACAGCTGTATGGATGTAAATCTGCCATCCAGGGAAAGATCCCTCAGGCTTGTTCTGTCCAGTCTATGCAATGTACCTCGTGGCTGAGACTGAATAAATCACGGAGGTTGTCATCTTCCATGAAGATGAATGGTTAATGCTGTACTGTAGAATTATGAATAGGCATATTGTCCGAAGACAACTGAAGCATAGTGGGCGACGTCTTTGTTCAGCCTTGATTGGCCCGATAGTCTTTGTCTTTCTGCCATCATTGATCACCGCGATGACACAGGTGCAGAGTATAGATCAATGTAATGATGCCTACAGAGACCCCGCTGTTCTCTGCATTTTAGACTGTGCCCTGCCTGCGACAACTCTCACAAATCACAGGAGGAGCTTTGTATTGATGCCCAGCCTTTGGCCGTCATTTTGCAGACATATAACACCTCTGCTGGGACCAGGAGAAAGTGGGAAAATCTTGGGGGATTTTATACTTAAAAATGACTTAAGAGATGGCAGGGACATCCACAAGGCTGAGTGCACTTGTCAGACTTGAAATGGATTTTTCCTGCATGCATGTCGCTGTAGCATCTTGGGACCCACATTAAAAAAAAAAGGTCTGTCTCACAAGCTGGGTTGTGATGTTTTAGGTGAGTGTGCAGTATACTCTGGCATACCAGCCTGAACAATTGTTTTGTACACCTTGCCCCCATGGACTGGCTTCAGAGGGAAAAAGGTGGCTCTTGACTCAGTCCATTAAAGATACTTGTATGAGAAATACTACATCAACTTTGCCTTCTGATGTCCAAAGTGGAGCACAGAAAGGTTATGCAGTGTGTCCAGTCAGTTGTTTTGTTGATGTATCACTTTTTGTTCTGACATCTTTCATTTCCTGCTGTTCATGCCTCCGGCAAGACAGAAACATTCAGAAGGTTGAACAAAGTCGATAAGAAAGTTTGGTTTTCACAGAGTGCTTTCTTATCTTCTTCTTACTAATGTCTTTTATGTTCCCCTTAAATCTGTTAATGGTGTTATTGATTTTAGTTTGTGTTTTACTCACAGCTACCGTAAAGCTTCAGTGCTATTCACAATGAATCCGACACCAGCATGTTAGCAAATATTTGTATAATACTGTAAAGGGTGGATTCAGTTAAACTAGAAATTAAACTTCAAAAATAAAGCTTCGTCTGGCATTCTGATGTATAATATGTGGATTTGTGCTGTTGTGATGTGTAGTCCAAATAGATATTTACCAGTCATGTTTCTTGTCTTATGTCTAAGCACACAACTGCAGTGATTTGTGATCTGGAAAGTACTGACTTTGTTTGTTGGCACTGTGACATGTGTGCATATACAGTGGTCTAATAACCTTACAGTTTACATAACACCTCAACTGCCCCATAACTTGCAATGCTAAAAAGAAATGTACATCCACAAAACTGTACTATTGATATTTTTATGTTATTGCTCTAATATATTAGTATTTCCAGACAGATGTCTTGTGCTGACCTCATTGTTGCTGCTGATGTTTGATATGGCACCAATTGTTTGGGGGTAAAATTTCTTTAAAACTTCTTGCACTTGTTCCAAATTTACCGTGACTTGCAATATATATTTCTCTGCTATTTTCCATTTTCATCTTTTTTAATCACATTTTAGTGTTTTATTAAAGTTTTTTTTCTGTCAAAAGTATGGATAAATAGTAAATCAATTTCAAATCAAAACTGAGATCTGGAGCAATGTGAGTAGCAAAACACAAAGGTCAAGTAGATTTCATATATTTATTTTACTATCATTGTAAATTGATGTTTCTGAGGCATAAGTGAATGATCAGTGTCAAATGTGTTTTCTTATTTGAATAGCTGTATTTTTCTTATTTATTTTTATTTAAATTAACACAGTCACAGCTTTTGAAAATCTCTCTGTGTTTCATTGTTCTATGCTCTACGCCAGTAAAAGAATTTACTAATGCATGTAGGAACTGTTAAGTTTTTATCCTTCGACAAATCAAATCACAATCACAGTAACTACAAAGATGCAAACACTACAAAAAATACAATTAAGTGTTTTCTCCAAATCCTTCACCCTTAACAAAATGGGATAAAAAAAACAAGAGGTTTGGCATTTATTTTCTCTGAAGACAGATTATTAGAAGGACAAAATAAGCAGGCAAATTGAGATTCAGCCAGAGGGGGAAAAAAAAACAAAACAGAAAAATGGCCCGACAATCTGGACAGGCAGGCCGACCGACACAAATGGGAAACCAGGCAGTCAGACAACAACTGCTCCAAAGAGGCTGCTTAGTTGTAGTTGAATCCAAACACAGATTTGGAAACAGCTTCACTTTCCTTTGGGCAACACTGTCCAACGAAACAAAGCTGAACAAAAAGTGCCTCGGGTCCATCATTCTCCACAATTCCTCATCTTTACAATGGTATGCTTGTGTGTGTGTGTGTGTGTGTGTGTGTGTGTGTGTGTGTGTGTGTGTGTGTGTGTGTGTGTGGCCACACAGTGTGTACATCGTTGTCAGGACTCCATCTGAGAGTTGTGATTGGCTTAGGAGGAAGCAGAGGGCAGCTGTAATTGGCCACAGTGGGGATGATTAGGTCTAGAGTCGTGTTACTGTACATAACATACACCCAGAGTTGTAGTTTCCAGTCAGCAGTGAAGTCAGGTGACTGGGCATTATTCACTAGAGATGCATGAAAAGAGCACATACTAAGACATTAGACGTTGTGGATATAGACAAAAAGAATTGTTTTGTGCTCTGCCCATATAAATACGGATGTGTTGTCTTGTGGTCTGCTAATCATTATGACACAGGAATCGTTTACTTAATTCCTTCCTATGATCAGAGACATATCTCAGTCTCAAGGCTGTCATGATGCAGATGGATGGACTGATGAGAAAATGTTCATTGGGAAGCCTGTGGGAGAGAAGAAATGAAGAAAACGGGAGTACAGTAAAGTGCTGAGCTGGCAGCTGTAGAGTCAGGGCAAAGGCTCTTAGTATTCAAATATGCAAATTTTTCTTGAAGGCTCACTGATAAATGCCATCCTTTTGTTTTGAGTCTTGGACTGTAGACCGTCCTTCATTTATGCACAAAACAGAAATTTCACACCATTTACCGGCATTTGCTTGCCCACACACTGCAGTACACGAATCCGAGTTAATTCCGTGCATGTTTTTTGCATTTCGCCGTCTCTGCTGAGTGTGCACTTCTCACAATGTGAGCTTACCGAGTAGCTTGATGGAAATGAAGCTCAATGTGGTGCCAGATAGGTTGGCAAGGCACCTGAGATGTATTAGTGTGAAAGGGAAAAAAGACATGGCTCTAGCAGCTCATTACCAACTTGAGGGTCCAGACCATTGAGGGCTGCTGCAGTCACTGAGAACGTAGATGGTCAGCACCTTTGTTCTGTATCCTGTCACTGCTGTGAAGTGACAAAAAGAAAATCCGATGAAAGAGTCTGGCACAGGCTTAAAAGAAATGGCCCATTTCAGTGGACTGGGCGTAGCACAAACAGGACACAAAACACGCACTGAAAAAGAAGCCAGCGCGCAGTGTAGCCTGGTAAATGCTGCTGTTTGGAGATTTACTGTGGCCACGCAGATATGTACAAAGCAATATGTGGGGATGTAACCCAGGCATAACCAAAAAAACTGTAAATGTGGCATTACAATACAGTTGGGAGAGATGATATGCAGAAAGCACAGATAATAAAAAAGAAGCTGAGTGAAACACAAAGCAGTTGCTGTTGATAAGTGTGCAAGTGTTGTATTCGTTAGATTTTATTGAATTCTTTCTGAATGTTTGTCACCATAAATTTTCTTTACGTTCTTCTTTGTTCACTGAAATAGAACTGAGGATAGACTGGCACATTCCATTGTCACTGCTGTTTACATGAACCAGTAATTGATTCTGCCCTTCCCAACATATGCTAATGTTGATCAGCCACAACATGAAAACCACTCACAGGTTAAGTGAAAAACATTGATTATCTCACTACAATGGCACCTGTGAAGAAAGTAAACAGCTGAAAACAAGCAAATGATGGGATCTGAGTGACTTTGACAAGGAGCAAATTGTGATGGCTAGACAACTGGGCCAGAGCAATTTCAAAACGGCTGCTTTTGTGGGGTGTTCCTGACGTGCAGTGGTTATTTTCACCTGACGTGGTCCATGGAACAACAGCTGATGAACCAGCAACATGATCATCACTGCCCACTGCTCAATTGGCATGCATAGAGAGCAAAGTCTGGCCTCTTCCAAATCCTGTGCAAGAGCCACTGTAGCACAAATAGCTGAAACATTTAATGCTGGTTATGATAGAAAGGCGTCAAAACACTGGTCAGCAGAACTGTACCATAGAGCAATGGGAGAAGGTGGCCTAATCAAATGAATCATGTTTTTTACATTGGAAAAAAATGCTCCTCTCAAAACAAGATAAAAACCTTATTTCAAGGAACTTTTACCTTGAAGTAGGTGAAAAATTCTGCCAAAAGAACAAGTGAAAAATGGCTTGGTAAGATTTCTTGAAATAAGATATTGAGATCTTAAAATTATCTGGGAAAACTTATTTTAAGCTATATTTTACTATTATTGTCAAGTGTCTTAGTGTCTTAAAATAAGCCAGACATGCTAAAATGTAATAGTTTTTCACTCAAAAATGGATTTTTGCTTTCATGTAACCTCCTAATTTGTGATGGATTAACCTCCCTGCTGTCTTCATTTACGGGCACCAAAAAATTGTTTCCTT
Organism: Acanthochromis polyacanthus; assembly: GCF_021347895.1. Taxonomy (NCBI): domain Eukaryota; kingdom Metazoa; phylum Chordata; class Actinopteri; family Pomacentridae; genus Acanthochromis; species Acanthochromis polyacanthus. Next base: position 19,819,679 of record NC_067115.1, on the reverse strand, counting down.
GTCTGAAAAAAAAAAAAAATCCACAAAAAAATTCCCCAAATTTCTGAAATTTTGAAAAACTTTCAAGAATAAAATTCCAATAATTCCTTAAAAGTTTAATTTAAAAAAAAACAAATTTGGCAAGAAAGTTCTTGTAAATATTTTCAAAAAATGAGTAAAAAGCTTCCAAAAAATCCTACAAATATCTAAAATCATTACATATATATCAGTAAAACTTCTAATATTCTTTTAAGAACATTACCCAAAAAAAATCTAACAAAATCCAGCGAAATTTGCTGGATTTTGGTTGAATTTTTGTCAATGTTCTTTAGAAACATTTCTTACATTTCTTCTTTTCCCCACCAAAAAATGTTCATATATTTCCAAAAAATGTTGAAAATGTCAACATCAGACGTTTCACTGTGAAAATATATTCTTTTTCCACATTTTCAAACTTTAAAATGGATCAATTTGACCCGTAGGATGACACGAGGGTTAAGCTTATTTTGAATTTTCTTGTAAAATTAAACTCAAAACAAGATAATTTCAAGATTGTTTGACTTAACAAGATATTTAAGATGTATTGTCTTAAAACAAGTTCCTCCATCTTGCTGAAATGTCTCTTGTTAAGTGAATTTATCTTAAATCAAGTGGGATGAGACATTTTGACAAAAATAAGACAAATAGACTTGTCAAGATTTTGAGTTTTTGCAGTGTAGATGAAAGACCAGAAATCTGCACGCTTTTTACTAGGAAAGAGCAGCATGTGGGAAGACATAGCCCAGTGGATGCAGTGTAACGCTGTCTGTCATGTTCTGCAGTGAATTTGGGTCCAGGTTTTTATGTGGATGCTACTTTGATACATTTACCACATACCTAAACATTGCTGCAGACCACATATGTACATCCTGTCCTTAGCTGTGGACTCTTTCAGCAGCAAAACAGACCCTACAACACAGCAAACTTTGTTCAGGAATGGGTTGAAGAGCATGACAGCTCAGAGTTCAAAGTGTTGTCTTGGTCTTCAAATTTCCCAGTCACATCTAGCATCTGTGGCCTGAGTTGGAAAAACAAGTACAATTTATGGAGGCCCCAACGTGCAGTTTCCTTCCTCCAGAGGTCTTGTGAAATCTTTGCTGTGATCGGTCGGAGCAGTATTGAATTCTTTCTTTACACAGTTATGGTTTTGAACAATATCTGAGGTAATGTACAAAGAAAGATTTGGGAAACAGTTTAAATAAATACGTTCGTGCCCTGATTTCCTCTACAATTTTGCTTTACACACAATAAATACTGATTTAAAATCTAACTGAAGGTAATACCCCCAATCTCACCTCCCTCAAATTCAGCTGTTGTGTAGTTCAGAATAATTTTGCACACTATAACTGCAACATCTCTGGTTTGATTGCAGCCAAGGGCCTTTCTTACATGTCATAGCGTCACTCTCGCCCTGTGCTTCGCGACTGACTCTTCATTGTCAACTATCAGCCGTCAATTAAAGCGAGAAAGCCAAAAAACAAATCATTAAAAATATTTGAAGTCACTGACTTACTCTCTCTTTCTTGTGCACTCGAACTTGAGGTGTCAAGTCACACAGTCTCATCTCAACTGCAGGTAATGTCTCAGTTGCCATGGAGATTAGACTCCAGGCGAGTTGAGGTTGGAGGTGGAAAGAATAATAATAATAGCCAATCAACAACTCCAAAACAGTAAAGGATACAGAGCAAGTCGTAATCTACTCCTGAATAGGTGGAACACACACCAACACATAAGCAGATGTAGACTGAAATTCACAGTGCAGAGAGGCCAGTTAGAATTGCTGCCAGGCTTCATATTTTTCTATTTATGTGCTGTGTGGTGTATATTTTAGTACCGCAGCCCTATTTGTTCCTGCCCCCATAGTCTTGCCGCTGGTTGTTGTTAATGCAGTTCCTATGATTTAATGTTGTTTTGAGTAAATGCTGTTTTCTAATCAGTTGTTTTTACAAGCTTCTCTCAAGCTGATGTGCCAGGAATCCCTCGGCCACCAGGAGACTAGATAATTGTCAGTTTTATACCACTCCAACTAGCAGTTAACAGTTTCTATAAAGACCATCTGTTCACAAATCCTCTGCACTTTAACTTTCATCTCAACTATAAAACCTCCTAAAGACTTTTATGTGTATCTGTAGATTGCCAGCTACATTTCTATCTGTATTTAAGTAATTTTTACTTCCACAGCATTTTTTAAAATTTCTGCTATGTTTCTTCTTTTACCAATCATACTAAAATGTAGCCAATCCTATACCAAATATCAGTCTGTCTTTCACAGACTTCTGTTTCAATCATGTTTTATCTGTTTGTTGTATACCCTCTCTCGCAACAGGAATCTTAGTCTCTAACATCTTAGTCCTGTGTGTAAAGGTCAAATCTGCTGCTTAGGGAAGTTTGAAGTCATCAATAATAAGAGCCTATAGAGCCTCTGGTGACAAGTTAAAATCCATTGAAAGCAGGAAACAAATCTGAGTTTCTCAAACTACAGAAAATTGCATTATTGACCACCTAACCAAATTTGAATTAATCACAAAAACAGGCTTTGATATCAGAAAAACATAAGTAGTATTCTCTGGTCTGAAACAATAAGGGTATATTCACTGAAGGCACTGACTAACAGATTTCACTACAGTGCAAATGAACTGTGCCAACCAGGTAAACGGGTTACCTGGATTTGTTTTAACTTTGTCAAACACGTTAGATGCAAAATCAGAAATACTCGCTGTACATATCGACTGATGTAGTTACTTTGCAGCTACAAGGAGAATAAAAAAAAACACAGAAAGGAGCTTTGAATCCCACTTGTTTCAGATGAAAGTTTATAAAACTACTCAGTTTTAAATAGTTGCTGCAGAGGGAGGTGTTGGCTGTGATCCTCAGCTCGCCTTCATGGTGGCTCAGAAAATCAACCCCCTTCTTCCTTGTCACATCATATTTAGAACATCTAAATACAAAGACGTACTTATTCTGCAAACTATGACATTCATGGACAATACATTCGCACAGCTAGCTAGCTAACTGGAGCCTGAAGTGGGTCTAATTACAAACAAGCAAGAGAACCACTGATGCTAATGTGCTCTGGTTTCCATCATATTCAACTATTGAAGGAGGTGTGGCTTCAGTGCATCAGTGATTTCTGACACGCCCCCAAAAAAACTGTATTGGCACAGTTTAGTACGACATAGTTCAGTCTTTTCACACGATCCACAGTCATTTACCGACATGGATAACGTGTTTGAAAACAAATTTCTAAGTAAAGCAAGGCAACAGTAAATGTTACTTTGGAACTTCAGCGACTTGAGCGGAGAACTGTGTGTATGCATGTTCCCCTAAATGGCTCTTGTGTGAGACAGTGAGCATTTTACAGGAAGAAAAAAAAACTCCACATGTGCAACTACTGCAGAGGCAGCGTCCTGTAAAAGACCCTAATGCTAGTTTGCATCATAAGCTCATTGCTATAAGTCTCGTGCTTTGGTCCAGAGATGGCTTGCATAACCCGAGAGATTAATGCAAAAAGACCTATCCACTGATGTTACGTAATGCCTGATAAAATTGGATTGCAGTTCAAATTCTCCCTGTTGCACACTTGTTTTCCTCTGCATTTTCCTCCCTGCCCTGTGTGTGTTTGAGTTTATGTTTCAGCTTTCTTTTGTGGATATTTCCGCGTCTTTTAATATGTTTTTTTTTCCATTGTATTTTATCTTTTCTAACTGTACCTGCAGTTGTTTTCTGTTAAATGATGGTGTGGGCGCCATGTCAAAGGCCCTGTAGTGGAAGGCGTTGGTTTTTAGAAAGTCGCTAGTAATGTACTTTGTCCTTTTAGCTAAGAAAACACATATCTTGACTCAGAATTTTTACTTCAGCAAAAGGCAGAATAAACATGTGGATATGAATGTGTGAGTGGTCAGAGGAGTTGTTTTTCTTCTTCTTTTGACTTGTTCTGACTTGTTTCTGTTTTTCCATGAAAAGGCAATAAGAAGTCAGAATCCTTCTTTATGCATCTTCGTGCCTCATGAACTTCTATTCCCTCTCTCTCCCTCAGTTTTTCTCCCACTGCCTCCCCACCATCAACCTGACTCCCTCTCCGTCCACCATCATTAAAGTGAAGCATATAGAGAGACTGGAGTCTGTGACCTCAGTTCAACTCCTTCTCTTCCACAGACTGACTAAGAGCTGCCTTATTGTACCGTCCCCAAGCAGATCTGAGTACACACCTATCCTCTTTGAAACCCCACTCCTCCTTTCCTTGCTTCTGTCTCACAATTAGGCTTATCGCATTCCTTAAGATTGCTGTTTTATCTTATTTTTTTTCACAACTTTAATGCTCGTCTGATCTTTCTGACTTTGTTGTGCCAGCAAGCAACTCTGCAGGTTTAGAGGAGAACAACTTGTAAAGCAGCTGACTCCAAGCGATATTATACAATTGGCTGTAAATGTGGTGGGATGGGGTGGGGGGGAGCATTTCTTTGAGCTATGAAGGGAGTGTGCATCCGATCTCTTTATTCGAGAGAACCTGCTGAGGAGTGTGAAACTGAGGTGGCTCCGTCTTTAAGAGAAACCGTGGCGCATTAACATTAATTGGTTGTGTTTGTGTGTGTTTGGTTCATGTGAGAAACAGTGTCAGCTTGTCTCTTTGTTAAAAACTAGAGCATACAAATGAGTGGTGTGCTCAATCTGCATCGTTCTGTCTGCTTCAAGCGTCCGAGTTAGCAGAAACAAAGTCCTCTCCTCATTTTCTTCTCCACTCCTCCCCTCCTTACATCCTTTCGGCTCTCCTCCTCTCTGGTTTCATGTCTTCGAAACCTTTCTTTCAGTGTATCTGCCTTTGTCTCTCAGTTTCTTTCTCTTTCTCCCTGCAGCTCTTCCCCTCTAAGCTCACATCAATGTGCTTGTTAGCGACTTCCCAGATTTTTACAGCATTTCGTCACCCTCTACCCTTACTTATAACCCCTTGCAGACACACACATACACTGCAGTGGAACACACGCTTGGTAATGACTTACCATATCCTTTGTCTCACATTTAAAGAACTGAGGGGGAAAACAGTTGTGGCCTATCAGTGACTTCTTTTCATTAGTGGTGTTTCTTTGACTCACATCTCTGCATGACATTACCTCTAATTGGTCTGTGTGACACAACTGGGACTCGGAAATACAAATAGGACAAACTGCTGCTTATGCTTCTTCAGTGTATCTATATAAAGGTGTGTGTGTGCCGGAGCAGCTATCTTTGAAAAAAAAATCATATTTTTCGACCTTTTACATGTGGACAGTTTTTTTTTAAATGAATAAAGCCTTTATCACAAATAATTACTTTAACTGAATATTATATATGACAGTATGTCATGCAATCTGAAATATTGCCCTTGTCTTCCTTAAAGTCGGCTAAGTATCAAAATTCTCTGAACCTATATCAGAACATGCTGCAATAACTTGTCTTTGGTACATGCACTATTAATTGTTGTTTCCCAAATTTCTCCTTTGCATAAATGTCATCCAAAAGCCATCCATCTGCAATAATGTCCTAGCGACAACAATAAAACTGGTCCTTTCTTTTCACTGACATTTTTCACAGTAAGAAACAAGCATTATATGCGGTCTGATATTTCTAAATGGTATCCAGCCGTTATTAATGCTTTTATTTACACTTCTGCTTTTTCAGCTATAACCATTAAAAAATGGTCTGTTGGCTCTGAGGAGAAAGAAGCTTCACAGTTTTAGCACATCAAGTCATTTTTGCCATTGTGTGCAGGTAAAATAGTGACTGGCAAAGACAGAAAGGTGGAGCAGTAACATTGCATTGAGGAGCACGAAGGCAGTCTTCGTGTCCTCAGCTTTCTGACTAGCAGGAGGGTTAAGAGAGGTGAGTCTCTGTTAGCTGTGGGGCCAAAACAGTTAGCTCTGGCTGAGTAAAGTGAGGAAAGAACAAAAGCATAAGAAAAGTACAGCGAGGGAATGATGTGTGTGAGACTATGTGTGTGTGCTTCTTCATCTCAGACCAAGGCACTGAGAAGTCCACTTTCCATCCATTCACACTACTCCATCTAGAAACGTGGCAGTTATGTGTCTGTCTGTCTGTCACATTACTCAAAACCAGATTAATGGATTTGAATTAAATTTTCAAGGAAGGTTAGAAATGACACAAAGACCAATTGATTAGATTTTAGCAGTGATTCGGCTTATAATCTGGATCGATGGATTTGTTAAAGATTTCTGTATCATTGCGAGATAGTGGCTTGGTGTCACTATAACTACAAGTGAACACTATTTCAGCTGCCAGCTGACAATCACATGATTGCGATCCTACTACAAATCAATCACTGTGGACCATGAATTTTTTAAAGATTTCATCCGTCAGAAATCATATAACTGAGCAGCCTTGGCGTAGTACTGCGCTCTCTGAGTGCTTTTCTTGTTGGAGAATGGAAACAGGGAAGGAGAGTTCTAGCACTGAATGGCCTCCAAAGCCGAGAGAATCATTGAATCAAACTCCAGCACAACTAACGTCGTCAGCCATTTATCAGCCGCCTTTCCTTCACCGGGCTTTATTTCTCACAAAACGCCGCCTAAGGCAAACGGAAAAGGGAGTAAGGAATAAGACAATAGAGAAGATGCACTGTAAATCTCTTGTTGTAACACATCTAGTTTCTCATAAAATGCTCCGTCCATGTGTCTGACCTATCACAAGCTTCTGCCTCCCTCCTGAACCATGCTGTTGTTCTCTCACAAAATAGAGAGGTGGCAAGCATCTCTAAGTAATGATAATAAAACCAAACCATCTGCGAAGTGAATAATTTTTGGATTCAGTATTATAGATGAAAAAATAATGGAGATGGGAAAGTTTGTTAGCCAACTTTGTAAAATATAGCTGCCTTAGAGTCGCATGAGCTTTAAAACTCCAGTCAGGCAGGGAAAGGAAGCTACACTTTGTAATTCAAAACTAATTATGCATTTTGTAGGCAAAAGTGATTTCTCCAAAAAGCTTTTGAAAGCCATTCATCTCTGAGAGTATCAAATAACACAGAAAGATAACACAGTCTGTCGATTTTCAGGGTTTGTTTGATGTTGCCAGAGAGCCTATGTATTACCTTTAAATTCACTCAGTCAAGTAGATGGTGTGTCTTCTATACTAATGGTAATTCTTTTACCCAAATACAGCAGAGAGATTGGACACTTGCAAGAATAATATTTTACCAAGTAAACCACAGTCACTGTTTATTTTCCATCAAGAAAATCTTGATATCATATATTTATCCAAAACCATGTGATGTAGGAGTTTATGAAATGGTAGTGTCTACAGATACGGACCCGTACCCGTAGCCTGTGGGCTACGGATACGGCACTTTCCATTTGCCAGACAGATACGGACCTGTACGCGAGTCTTGTGAGTCAAGAAGCTGCTAACCACTGCAAACTGTTGAAAGGTAAGCAAAGGTTAAGGTTAGGGTTAGGGTTAGGGTCAGGTTTAGGGTCCGTACCTGTAGTACCGATGCTACGGGTCCGTACCTCTAGCGTCTACCGGGAGTCACGTGACCAGATCTCGCATATCTGATTGGCAAATGGCAAGTGCCGTATCCGTAGTCCACAGGCTACGGGTATGGGTCCGTACCTCTAGCAACAACCTTGTGAAATTGCTTTTTCATGCAAGTAACAACTTTAAGCACTACATCAATACAACAAGATAACGTGTTGCCATAAGAACGTCACAGTTACTTTGGAACGTCTCTCATTAACCTTATTAAAACACTTTTTTTTTTTAAAAAAAGAAAACTTTGTGAAAGATCCCGCACAGTGTCATAAATACTGTAGGGTGCAGCTGAAAGAACTAAATCCATCCTTGGGTTAAGAGAAATAATGAACCCTTGCTTGAAAGATGATGAACCACATAATGATTTTTAATTGGTTCTCAGTGCAATGGAGCATGGCCATGACTGATAAATGAGAGTGCAGCACCTGACTGCAAGCACACAGTGATCAGTTTTCATGTTGGGAAAGTAAGCAATCAGGCCGTCAAAGAAAACATCAATAGTTCCATCATCGGTTAGTCATCACTGCATTGTAAAATGGAACAGCTAGGAGCAGAGTGTGGATGTTCTCACATCTAGACTTCTTATTAGTTTCCCCACCATTTATTTTCCTTTCATCTGTAATTCACTATGTGCATAACAGATTTGTCTCAGTTTTTGATCAGTGTCAACTCTCTATTCTTTATCTACCTATTAGAACATTTAATATTATCTAGGGTAAGTTAAATGACATTGAGACCAGACACCAATTTATCACATCTGCGCCTAGCACTGCTAAAATTGGGTCAAAACCCTCTTATTATCATGAATTTCCTTTAACAAGCTCAGCTGTGCTTGTTAGCTGTATCAAAACCACTGTTGATGCTACTTTTGTTAAAAAGAAAGAGCAACTGATATGAGCAAAGTCAAGCATAATTAGGTTTGGTGGCTACAAACTCTGCTTCATGAGGCAGCTTTGGAGTTGCTAATGGATACCACGAGAATCCAAAATATTTCACTCAGCGATGCCATCAGCGTCTCCTCTTCCTAATGGCTTGAAAAGGGATGAGCTGTCAACGCCAGGCTCAAGCTGGTGTCAGTACACCTGATATTTCTGTGCCCTCTACGGGAGAAAATTGGGCCATTTTAAGGCAGTCAGCCTTGAAATTAGGCTGAGCAAGGAAAGGTGTTGATTTCACTAAATCTAAATAGATTACTGTCTCTTCTCTCACCTTTACTTTTGTCTTTGATTTCACACTTTGACACACTGTAGCCTCTACTTCTCACCATATCTCCAGTTTATGCAGCAAATTCTGGATAGTATCTGGGCTCAAGCACAGACAGCCAGTTATGGAAAAACATTGACGGTTCCTTTTGTGACAAACACTGCTCCAACAGCTTCTTCACAGACAGGACATTGTGTTTCTGCCCATTTGTGCATTGAGGGAATGAGAATCTATAGCTTCTCTGTACGACAGAAACCACATTCAGTTACTTTTGTATTCTCATTATATTTTATGCTTTAGTTAAAGACAGGAATATGATGGACTGGAATTCTGTGAAGCTCCTTCATCCTGTTGTCACATCTGCTGTTTTATCATTTCAGCAGAAGAATTTACTTGAAAATTTCCACCAAATTCTCCCAATCAAACAGCACATCATTATTCAAACAACATTGTTTTTAATTTCCTTTTGAAAGGATTTATAAACTTTTCTGTTTTACTCAAGTCCTTCTGTGGACACTTTCAAACAGGCTTTTTCTGCAGTAGAAATTACTTCAATGAAATCAGAAACTGATAATTCTTCCTCCTTAACTTAGTGGCTTACTTTTTCACTCCTTACAGACCTACACAACCTTGACAAAAAAAACAAAATAATTTTAAATCACTTGCAAAGAAATGGTCTGCACTGCAGTCTGGGAAAAAATGGGTCTAAATCTCTCCAAGACAATAATACCCCAAACAATTAATATGTATTACCCTGGAAGGTAAGCTGGTTAAATATTTTTAATAGCTAATTTTTTGATTTCCTAATCACTGAAAATCCTGTGCATAATGGAGCAACAGATTATTTGACTGAATCTGTGTGACAATTTATCGTTTGATCCCATCTCACTGTCTGGGATAATTAGGAAATAATTAATAAATCATTATTGAAGCTGCCACTCAAACTGTACTCAGCAGCTCTTTTACTGAGGAGACACACAGATGGATCCTGCTGCTGTATGATGCCACAGATATTCATACAAACACAATTAACTGACAAAAGTTCAGTGGGACTGGTAATAATTTGGCCAAACCAGACAGACAAACAGTTTTCTCCACCCTCCATAATTGTTGCTGCACCCATACTGATGCATACATTTGAACAGAAACCACATTCACAGATGTTGTCCTGTGCATGCAACATATGCTTCACCTACAGCACCTTTGTTTTTATGAAGGAATGAGTTTAAGGCTTCCTCCTGTTTGGTATGAGATTTGTTGGGACAGCGTGAGAGCATGTGAATGCAAGTGTTTTGTGCAAAAAGTGACAAAGATGCCAACCGTGAATTAAGCATAGCAATGCATATAGCGGGACTCTAAAGAAGCAACAGTAGAGTACTTTGTGTTGCATGTGACTTAGCATCTTTGCAATTTAATTTCAGCCTGACAGTGGTGCAAATCAAAGAACATTTAACTCCATTAGAGTTATAAATTACTTGAATGTAGGGAAATCTTTCTGGCTCGTGTCATTTCAGTATCACTAACTCTGTGCCACTTTTTCTTTCCACTTTGCATAGCTTCATCGGTGTCATATCAGCTCCTTGCGTGAATGAAAAGCTTGTTAAACTGGCTCCAAATGATAGTGACTGAAGGAAACAAGTGTCACTAGAAAACTCTTGTTTTGAGCACCAGCATGTGTTTGCAAGTCTAATTTCAGGTGTGAGCTGGAATTCAAGTCAGCCGACTGAGTGCAGCTTCAGAAGGTCGATGGTCGACAACACACATCAATAAAAATTAGTTCTCAGTGGGTGCTCTGCCCTGTCAGCGGTGGTAATACTAATGAGCTCTCTTATATGCTGCCGTGTGTGTGTGTGCGGTGGGATGTGGAACAGCACTTGAATCGACACATCCACTTGACTTCAGATGATTTGCCAGTGTTTGTTCCTACACATCCATCCGTGTGTGTGTGTGTGTGTGTTCGCTTCGCACTTGAGAAAAAAAAGACATCTGGCTGCTGTATCACTTGACTGGCACTCTGCGTGTGTTTTATTCCTTCCTGAGTGCCGGTGGCAGGTTGCAAAGTGGATTTATCTGATCTGCACCATGTGTGAGAGTGTAATGATATGTACATCTGCCAAAGTATCTATTTACACACTCATTTCCAATCATATGTGTGTGCGTGTGGTTTCTCGCACGCATCCCCGTGGGTGTGTGTGCATTTTCAATTCCCCCGACTTCCTCCGTCACAACCAATGCCGACTCTTATTCTTCTTGATTTAGGGGGATTAGATGAAAAGTTGCTGACGGAGGGAAAAGAGCCGGCTGCCTGACGTCTGGGGAGACAAAGCAAGAGCAGGCTTTATTAGCACAGTGTGCATGTGCAATTTGCATGTGTGTGTGTGTGTGTGTGCGTGCGTGTGCGTGTGCGTGTGCGTGTGCGTGTGCGTGTGTGTGTGTGTATGAATGAATAAGTTTACCTGTCAGACCCTGGAGCCTATACAGGTGCATTTTTCATTCTTCTTGTAAGCAGCTGCTCTTTCCATCTCTTTCTAACTTACATACACACACTTCCTCGCTGATATCCCCTTTTCTTCTAAATCCCCACTTTACATGCTTTAAGCTTTCCATACATTATTACCTGACTTCCTTCTTCATCTTCCTTCTCCTTGACCCCCTTCTTCTTCTTGTTTTTCCCCTCCTCCTCTCTCTAACTACCCGCCCCCCTTTGCAACTAACTTGTCACTTTTTTTCCCCTTCACCTTGCTGGCCCAGCTTTCTCCCACTCCCTCTGTGTCTCTAATTCTTCCTCTCCCCCACTGTAGCTCTTCATCTGAGAATTTTATTATCACTGACAGGAGTGTTGAATTTTTCCCTCTTCCTTCTTTCATCTCTGATTCATCCCCTCCCTCTGCTGCACCCTCTCGCTCACTCGCTCTGTGTGTGTGTTGGTGTTTATGATGCCTTGCGGGTCCCTTATCTGGTGCACCCTGCCTCGGCTGATAACTGGGGCCTGTCAGCTGCTTTGTGCACGGATACGTTTATGCATGTGTGTGTGTCGGCGCACACGAGTGCTCATGAGTAAAAGACTGTTGAGTGGTACGTACATATCTTCTTGTGCATGTGTGTGTGTGTGTGTGTGTGTGTGTGTGTGTGTGTGTGTGTGTGTGTGTGTGTGTGTGTGTGTGTGTGTGTGTCAAGTAGAAGAAACTTTGCCAACAGTTTGCTATACTCTGGGTGTAATCAGAGGCAAATGTGGAAACAGATGATTACATGGACATTTGAGCATTTGATCACACTGGGAGTGCGTCCGTGTGTATGTATGTGTGTGACCACCTGTCATTTGATGGAGTTGAGAATTAAGAACATATTGATTTACAGCAGCATTTCCTTTTTGGGACTTTTCATTTTCCCACTGCATTTTATACCGTATAAATATAGACATATACACACACAACAAAAACAGACACACACATCCTCACATCAGAGAGGTAACCTTTTGACACATAAAGCTGACTTTTCTTCCTATTGGGAGTGTTATGCTGCTTACAGCTGCCTCCAGGGTCCACACATAACAGGATCAAGCCGGTGTTGCACAATTTTGTCGTCATGTCACGGTGATAAACTTAACCAAATTCAAATCTGCGAGTTTAAGGATGAAACTTTTTTGATGTTACCTTATGCAACACCCAGGCAACATTTTTATGACACATTTTTTTCCCCACCATTTCATTCCTGCACAGCCCTTCTTGTGAAACTGTTTACAGCCAGTCATAAACATCTACACAATTACCATACGAGGGCACATTTCCATTGTAGTTGTGTGCAAAGATCTGCAGCACAATATGAATAAATGAACTGCATTTTTTAGTGAAAGAAGTTAAAGAAAATATGCACATTGAACTACAAAGCTTGTGGTAATAGTATAAATTCAAAATATTTTCCTTCAATAGTCCAGTTGAGCAGGGAGTATGCTATGGACAAGGCAACAGCACATTTGTATACAAAGCCAAACATTACCATAATGTTTGGGAGTCATTTTGTATGAAAGGATTCACACAGAGACTCACACTGTGCACTGCTTGTCACAGTCTAAGCTGCTACCATCCCTTTTTCACTGCTGACCCTCTCTCACCCTCAGTCCAGCAGGACAGTGGGGATGACATTAGCTGACAACACTGGCTGGAATGCCCTTCAACTTCTGTGTCGGGCAGACCAACACAAACACACACGAGTACACTGAAAATGTGTATATTGTTCAGCTCGTCATACTTCCATCCAACAGTCTACATGCATAGCAAAATATGGCAAAAACATTTTTATGCTTGGATGAGCAGGAAGGTTGGTGTATTCATTGAAGCCAAATGCAACAATGTAATGGAAACAGATTTAGCAAATGCAGCATAAGCTATGCAAGTTAAACATCTACTGATGCTTCATTCCACTAAAGACACATCGTAGAAGAATAAAAAAGTGAAGGAAGAGCACGCTGTTACATTGCTCAGATTAGGCAAGGCTTGTTTGTTTGTATTGCACCTTTCAACCACAAGGGCATCCAAAGTGCACAGAACAATTAATACATGAAACAAACATAAATATTTCCATCCCATTGTCGACAGTGATTTTATCTTGGATTTACTCAGGGCAAAGGTTTACATTCATTCAAGGTTTGTTTTATGTTGTTGCACCATTTTCCAACATTTTTCATACCACAGAATTGGAGAAATGATAATGAAAAGTCATGTTTTTTTGTCCATTTTCCAGAGATTCTGCTATAATTCCAACTACACCAGGATAGAAACATGAATATAGTGGCAGCTGATGCAATGCTGACGTACACGCACACACACAGGATCGAACAGAAACCTAACATAACTTATATAATTGGGACAAACCATCTAACAGGAATGAGAAAGCGTGAGAGCTTTTTGCACCACTTGACTTACAAACACACACACCGACGCGCTCACACACTCACACAGAGAGTTAGTGAGAGAGAGAGAGAGAGAGAGAGAGAAGGGGTATGCACTAATAGACCCACAAGCATATACTGCTCATTCTGTGCCTTTGTATGTCTAATAACACCCTGCCAAATTGATCCTTAGAAGATCAATGCAGGCATATGGTATTGAACAAAGCAACTGTATGGCGCTTTGCACAGGAAAAGACATGCATTCATGCAGAGTTTCACTGAGACTCTGTTGATTGGTCATATACTGAAGAGGAAGGAGTTCAAAGTTTTTAAAGCTTTTAATTAACAGACTGAGAAGCGAGAAAATGAAATATGAAATATAAAGTACTGAACACATGTATATGTGCATGTGAATGTGTTATATATCCTGATTTACAGTGAACATTATGCCTTTTTGATATGAAAATGTTAGTATTTAATATTTAAATCCCTCAAGAGACTAATTATAACATCAAGACTTCTGAGCTTGAAGGAGATGAAACCTCATTCGCATTTGTAACTTTTTGTTAGTTTTCAGTTACAATACCCCTGCAATTGTTCAATCCATTTTACACCAACGACAAAACTAAAGATAACTCAATATGATCTTCAATAATCATGTTTCAACATCATCCAGCTCTAATAAACACTTTTCAGGTCAGCACAGTTAAGAATTGTCTCCGTATATAACAATCAGAGCTCTTCAGTTTGATAAGCGACTGCAGTGGATTAACAGTTTCTGGCCCATCCTACACTGTCCTCATATTTCCAGTTTGCTTGTTTCCGTTTCGTGAACACGACCCTGACAAAAATGTTTAGTGAGCGCTGAACCGTGCCGCTTCACTTTCGGATACACCGTCAACAAATGCATGAACAACAATGTGAGGACAAACCTATTTTTCCTGTAGGACTGTATTTGCTTTGAACTGGAATTTATTCAAACAGACTGTGCAGATTCAGAACACACTTTGAACTAATATTAGTAAGGAAACATCCGTTGGTGCACTGTTCTCTTGCACTCATGTGGTCTTACACCATGGTGCTTCAGTATGTGTGTGTGTGTGTGTGTGTGTGTGTGTGTGCCCATGCTTCTGTGTATTCATTCAAAGGGCCTGTTGACTAGATGCCAGCCAGGAGACAAGAGAAGTTTGGGTAATTGGACTCCTGTGTCGCCCTGCATGGCTCTGGAATTATGTCTGGGATGACTGCCATCCTGTCTGTGTGCATGCGCCCATGTATGTGTCAGTGTATATTACTTTGAATCTGTATTGAAGGTCTATTCTGCATGTCTTTAATTTATGTTTTGATTGAATGCTAAGCATCATGCTGGTGTAGTTGAACTAGGTATTACAGTAGTTGATAGTATAGTTATGTACTGTACACGTGAGCCATATGACTCATTTGCATATGTGGCAAAAGCTGCATCACCAGGCAGCTGAATTTGAATGATATGTTTTGGGTTTGTGTTTGGTTTTAGTACTGCAGTTTGTTTCACAGTATAAAGACTTTCCTTGCATTTACATTTTTCCCATTATTCAGTTCTGACAATGAATACTTGCATTAACTAAAAACCAAAGTAGATCTTTAAAATACAACATCTGGCTGTGTAGGGAACTCAAAAACACAAAATCAGTGCAGTAGTTTTCACTGCACACTTCATGTTTTCAATCTGCACACTTTATGTTTTCCATTGGGGACTGATAGGAAACTAAGGATTTTAAAGGCTTGTTGTGTACAAGTCATGCACTTATTGAAATGTCAGTTGTAGAAACATGTTGTATGTTACATTACTGAACTAATGGAACAGTTGTTATACCTACTATATCTATCAAAAGTCTGTTTCTGCAGCGTGTCCAATGCAGAATACATCTACATTCAGCTGAGTATGACTGAGTTGTCTATTACAAGGTGTGGGCTGAATGTTTATACTTTACCTTCTTCTATTAAAGGTCAAACTTAATGGACAGCTGTTTCAGTGGAGCTTTGTATACATACAGAACACAAACCAGAGGTCAGGTATTCACTGCAGCTTCATCAGCAAAAATGTCCTTCAGTGTTCCTTAACAAAAGAGGGGGGAAAAAATAGGCAATTTCAAGAATAAATAAATCATTTTCTCTCTTGGCCGATATGCTATGGTTGAATAGCTGCCAACAGACGGGGATTAGAGGGAAAGAATGAGAGAAACACGCTGCTGATGGAAAATGAGGACCCAATGAGCTGGTTGTATTCTGCCATGCTGCTGTTTTCTCAGCTGGCACATTACAATCCATGCTTTTCTTTCTGTTTTTTCTTCTTTTCTGTCTCCCTTTTCTTTTATTTATCTTGAATTCTTTTGAATTCTAGTTAGCTTTACTACATTCCGCTAATCCCTTTTTCACTGGCCTCACTCTCCATTTTTTCATTGTTGTGACAGAGAGGCAGACAAACGAGGGAGGCTGATAGACATCTGCATGCAAACAAAAGGACTGACTGAGCTGCAGTGCCGCTTAATGAAAATGAATTATACATGTTATGATATTTCTGACTTCAAGCAGAAATAGTATCAAGAATTACAGCCTTTTTCTGCTTTTGATGTACTGATAAACCTACTGTGTATGAGTGATATCAAGCACTGATGATATATATATATATATATATATATATATATATATATATATATACACACACATATACATATATATAATGTGAGGAATGAGAAAGTCTGTTAATGACATGACAAAACATTTCAATTGCTTCAAAGCTGAATGCCAGAGAGTAACATTCACCTCCCTCTACTCAACCAATATTAACTCTAAATAAAACATATTCTTGACATAATCTTTCCTTGAGAGAAGACCTGAAACTAAACTTTTTGTTAGTTTGTTTTTCAAAGTCATGGCAATAATGAATTGTGTAATAATGTGTGTAATATTGCAAATACAGCCCATATAACTATAATCTCTAACACACTGATCATAAACATCCACACATTCACTGTCACCAACTCTCCAAAAAAAAGTTTCTGTACTGTGTTTTTGGGCCTGTTTTATTGCATTAGGACAGAATATGATATGCAGGTTCACTAATCCAACTACACAGTACGACATATTTTGTGATATTTGTGTGACATTTGTGTTTTAATTTTGCTAAATGTGTTTTTAAAGTAAATGCAGTGAACCAATCTTAGAATAAATGTAATTATGTAGTAAACAAACCTTAGGTACAGCAAAAGTACTTGTATTAGTAAATGGGAGATGTTTGATTTTTTCATGAAATAATAGCATGCATTAAATATTTTTGCCACAGTGAACAAGATGTATGTCTAGAGCTAGATACACATCCTCAAAGTACCGACAGCAGATGCTTCAGTGCGTAATTGAGGCCGCTCCGACTGCTTTCTCCTTGTCGCATTTCCCAACCTTCTAGTGCAGTGTCATGAGGTTCAGGAAGGAGGCAGAAGAAACCTATGAGATTTAGAAGAAACAAGGGATGTGCAAATGTGAGTGAAGGTGTTCTATTATCACAGACCAAATGTGCGAATGAGCAATATCGTAGGACAGCTGGAGTTGGTAGGGAAAGCTGGGAAGGTCTAGCTGCATTTGGACGATTGGCAAGTCTCCAGTATGTTCATCATCAAGCTGTGATTGAAATCATTGTCACCCAGACGCTACCTTGCTCCCTTTATTCCATCCTTATCCTTCTGTTAAACCTTCTCTCCCTCTTAAAGTACTATCTGAGATGTTGGTCCCCATTCATTTTCACATCAGAGAGTGCTCATATTTCACTTTTTCCTTTACATTTCAAGAGTACACCAGATCCTTATTCAACCAATAAAAATATATATTATCTTGACATCACCTTTCACTGAGTGAAGTTCCGAGTTGATACAGATGTTGATACACTCACCGGAGTCTCATCACCATGCACCCGAAGCCATGAGCTTAATGAGTTGAAGTGACTGATGCTACGGCTGCAGAATTTTTGCCCGAGATTTTTGCTTCGCGCTCTTTCTAAAGGCTGACCTTGCTTGTTTGTGAAGGTTGTTAGACATGAGAGGAATGCCTTTAAAACCTTTAAAAGTAGTGACAGATTGTGTTTTAATAACAGATACAAAATGGTCTGAATACTGAATTAAAAAACCCGAGTACTGAAGTGACATGCAGCGTACTGTTATGTAAATATATATATATATATATATATATATATAATATGTAAAACTTCTATAATGAGTCTAAGTAATGCTGCAAAAAATTCACTGTAGACTGTAATTTCTAAAATGTGATGGTTTCTATGAAATGGATTTTTCATAGGGCCAAATAACTGTTAGAGTTGTCCATTATCTACAAGGATGAATGTAGACGTTGCATCACAAATGGAAGCAAGACTAATTAGACACACCGCACTTCAGACTGAGTGCACACTTGAAATCCCATCATGCTACTTCATAATATGTTACAGGTTTTCAAATAGCAGATGGTGGCTTTCTTATAACATGTTTTGATGAAGAAAATATTACAGGTTTTAAAAACTGAAGGATGGCATTGCTCACCATATTAAAAAGTAAAAAAAAAAAAAGACTTTTGAAACTTTTTCCAAACTCACTGAAAATGCATATTAGAAAATGTTGTTCAACCAAAAACAGTATCATTTTAATTTAGTACTTTTAAAAAGTACTGTGCTTAGATTCAGCAGTAATTTCCTTTATGTAGCAATTTTGTGGTACTTATAATTTACCATTACAGCTCTTTGCATTTTCTGCTACTTTACAGAAAATGAGTTCTCAGATTGATGCCTTGCTTAAAATTCAATCATGTAAACTTACACTTTGTTTGAAAGTGTCTCAAAATATTAATCCATAAACTGCAATATATAATACATCTGTTATGCTGTATAATAATACAGCAATGGTGCTGCTGCATAAGTACATATACCTAAACACTTCAAATACAATTCATTGATAACACTTTTATATGAGTGAAATTTTCACACTGTGATGAAAAACATCCAAATATTTCTTCCACTATAAAATCCAGTCATGTAAATATCCTCTAATTATCAGCATAATTTTTAGCAAGTTCTACTGCTGATTGTTATAATTCAAGTGACAATTCATATACCATCCAGATAGTTGTGACTGAGAGGTAATACTAGCTGAAACCTTCTGCATATACAAATACAGCAGCGGTTTTTATACACACAACAAAATATGTCCCATCTGTAGGCTGTTTCTTGCTGGTACTTGCGCAATGAAAGTTTATTCTTGACCTTAGGAATAGCTTAATAATCTTGATCCTCACTAAGGTTTTCCAGAACATATCTCACAGTCTACAGTCCCAAGAACCAAATAATGTAGTTCAAAATTTCAGAAAAATCTATGAACTCAACCTTCAGTTTGGCTTGTTTTGTCACATTTCCACCAGTCATTCATCTTCAGACGAGGGCTGGGCGATATGGCCAAAAAATAAAATCTTGATTTTTTTTTTGTCATCTTGGACGATTACGATTTTAATCGATTTTTGTTTCCTTGCGGTCTGTTTGCTATGGCTAGTGCTAGCCATGCCACACTCCCGTAGCTGCGGACACTCTTCCCATTCTTTCGGATGCCTCTTCCGGAGGTGCTAAAAGAGGTTAGTTGTGCTGCTACTCTTCGTTTTCACAGTACTTTTGCAAACCTTGCACATTACTGTAGTTTGCTCTGTCAGTCTGTCCACCATAACGGCAATGTGAGTGTTTTGGCGGAAGGAGATGAGAGGCGGAAGTAAACGCCAGTGCACAAGTCGTGAAAGGCAGAAGAAGAATCTGTATTATATATTAAAGCTAGCCTCGATTTTACGATTTGGCAAATTTTCAAATCGTCAGGTTTTAAAAAGGCGAATTAATCGAATTAATTCGATTTATCGCTCAGCCCTACTTCAGACTAAACACTCATACATCTGTAAGTAACAACAAGCTCTGGTTCTACAGCAGTTTTCTACATTTGAGCTGAATCACTATATCAAGCTCTTTTATCTGCGTGTTTTCACTCCTGTCTGATGGGGGTTTTCAGCTGCCAGTAAAGCTCCTGCAAGTGCTGCTTTGCAACACTATTAAATTGCCCACCCTGGATAAGCAGCGCAGCCAAAGAGACTCCAGTGTAAAACCAGCATCGCAACATGAAATTCACTGGGGGTACAAATTGTATTACAGTCTCCATTAGCCTTTGGCCTCATCTGTCACAGAAATAAGAGCTAAGTAAGAGCAAGCAGACCACTCACAGGTCAAATATCCAATAGCAGGTCTGTCGGCACGGAAGCGGAGACGACCTCAGTCAATCAATGGGTTCAAACGGAGTGAAACAAGGATGTGCAACCAGACACTGTACACCACACACTTAGAAATAATATTGCTGTTCTCTTGTGTCTGTGTCTGTGCCTGGAAGATCTTTTTGTAATTAAAGTAGACTTTTGGGAAGTGGTAGGAGTGTATCTATCAATAGACATGCTGATGCTTAGACCTCACAACACAGCAAGTGTAGATGATGCACACACACGCACTAATATAGTTCAGGACATGACACACAACCTCAGCACATCACATAAAACTGTCCCCGTTTCCATTCACCATCTGTTGTTGTTGCTGATGTGGCTTCTGTAAGGTACACTTCAGCCAGGTCGTTACAGATTCAGCCCCTTTTTCATCCTGTTTGTTTGAATTATGTTTTGCAAAAGGCCTCCCCAGTGGGCCCGTGGCTTAGCTTTGATTGAACTCTGCATTATATATACGGTGCTATCGGCTCTGCAAACACACTTTTTAATTCAACTCTCAGTCAAAACGCTATTTTAGTTTTTGCTTCACTACAGGGAATGAGATTCTTAACTTTGATAGAAGAAAATCTTTCAAAGCCAGGGAAGATGTAAACAGTGATGGGCATTTCAGTGGTTTGTGTGAATGGATTATTTGTCCTTTGCAGTCAACCGACTTTTTTTTTTGAAGGACATACTAGTGTATTTATTATTTTACCACACAGTGCAGGGAGCTCCCTCTGCTGTGACCATGAATTTGTTCATATTCCTGGTTTCATTCTGCCACTTAAGTTCTTCGGCAAATTGGTTTGACCAGATTATACAGCCAGATGAAAAGTCAGGGGATCAAGCAATGTGAAAAAAAAAAAAAACTGATTAAGACTTACTTTCAATTTCTTTGAATATTTTCCTGAAGGAACACAAGTATGAAATAGAATTAGGTTAACGGTGAAAGGACGTACAGAAGTTTAATTTCCTCTTAGACTACGTTAACTACAATATCCTGAAAGATTATGGACTTTCTGCTTAGTGGCATACAAAATGCTACCTATCCCAGCTTTAATATGCAATAGAAAAACACATAAAAACATAACGCAGACATTTTCACTGTGAGCAGCTGTACGAAAGAAGTTCCAAAACCCACAGTACTCGCACTTCACCTATCACTGAATGCATTTGACTCCCAGCTAACAACACAATATGTTCACCTTCCCATACCCTTCCTCTCTGTAACAAAAGAAAACCGAAATGTTTTTGTGTGAGTTAATAATGAATGCATAGATGTAGGCTGAAGCGCAGCCCCTGTTCTGGCAGTGTTTTTAGAGCGAATCTTCTGTCTTTTTTCTGTCCGTCATGTTTCTCTGCTTGGATAAACTGAGTCTTTTATTTGTGTGTGTGCTGCAGGTTCCTCGGCGTGCCCCCAGGCAGAGGCAGTTGCCCACTCACTGGTCCGCTGCCCTTTGACCTCATCTACACCGACTACCACGGCCTGCAGCAGATGAAGCAACACATGGGACTCTCGCTGAAGAAACACAAGTGAGTGGACGTGCATTACATGGTGTGTGTGTGTGTGAGCACGTGGCTGTGAGTTTGTCTCTGTATTTTTTCACCGTGTATGTGTGCCGCTTTACCTGTGTATATTTGAATGTGTGTGTGTGTGTAAGTGTGTAGGTGTGTGTAAGCAATTTTCCGGGCAGCCAAGTGGGTTTATTGGCTGTGTTTATGGATTAATTATTGCTGGTAATAAGGTGTACATGTCTCTTTCCAGATGTCTGACTGTAACTCATTCTGCTTGTTAAAATCACACTCTCATTTTGTCTCACAAACACACAGATGCACAAACACACACATAAGCAGTTTGTCTACCTCTAGCCAATCATCCCTATCCACTTAAAAGACCGTGTCAAATACATACGATGTTGCTTGTTGTGATGTAGTGGAATGGCATCACTCCCTGCACACACATCAAGACCATTCCTCCACAGAGCAGTTATATAATAATAAAAAATACAGCACATATGGCATGAGATTGAAGGTATATCAGATATTAACAGATCAACACATGTGCATGCACACACACAAGAATCAGTTCACCCGTGCACCAATTTCCAATCAAGCCCTATTTCAGCAGCATATTATTACTGCTTGAACGTACCCACAGGCTCCTTTCCATCAGGAGAGAGGTGGTTAAACACAAAAAGAAGAAGAAATAGTAAGGCATGAGGAAAAAAACTGAAGACATCTGCCACATGAGAAAGAACAAAGATTAGAGTGAGAGATTTTTTTGTGCTTTTAGAAAAGTGTGCTTAATGGCTTTTGACATTGCTGCAAAGATTCCACAATTTGGAAAGTAGGCCATGACAGTCATGAGACCAAGGCAACAAAACATAAATACCCAAAGCAAGAACTTAAAGTGCCACAGCGCCTTTATTTTTTTAAAGCAGCACATCTCTGCAGAGTAGAGCTATATGAAACCACAACAAACAAATGAAATTGAAAGTCCAACTTCAGCCCTGTCCTCTCCAGCCCCTTAAAACCAGCTGGCAGCCACCCCCCCTCTGCCTCGCTCTCATGTTTCCCGGTCCAATAATTTGGCATGTTTGTCGACCCCCTGTACGTGTTCATAGCAATTCGCATTTTGCTTTCCTTGTTCTGACAACCAGCACAAAGGAGCAGCAACGAAAGATAAAAGACGAGAGAGGCATATACGAGTAGAGGACCAACTGAAAGTGAAAAGGAGAAGGAGCAAGAGATAAAACCTGCTTGCAAAGATGGTATCAAAGAAGAGCCGAGAGAGCAGAGACGATGAGAGAGGGGCCACAGAACAGGAAACTGGAATCAACCTAGCGCCACATATAAAGGGCCACTTCATGTATTTTTAAAATCCAATTATGAGCGGGGGAAAAGCATTCCTGGTGGGCTGTGAAGCTATTTTCCCAGCACACAACCTGCTTTGCTGTCTCTCACGATTCGTCTGTCGCGCACCCACAATCCTGCTTCTCTACCAGACAGCAGTCAGCACCTAATTGCTTGCTGAGGTCAGCAGTTCGTTGCTCCGTCATTACCGTTGCCGAGTCTTGATTTTTGTTTTTCCTAACAGGATGTGACATTTCGTGTTTGTAGGAGACAGTCTTTTGTCCGTGCAGATGCTCGCGGCGAAAGAATGAACTGAATGTTTCAGTAATACAGATGGAACAAAGAACATCAATCCTGGCTTTCACGAGAGGATTCGCTTTCGTGATTTCAAATATATGAAAAAGAATGCCTGAGAGCTTAAATAATTTGGAAAATCGGGAGAACATTTGTTACCGTGCAACAAGCTTGAAAGATTTTTACTCAGATTTACAGTCAGGGAGGTGATATGTAACATACACAGTTCATCTGCTTTACTGTTTAAAAAAAAACTACATTTCTTTTTGTCTTTCACCTCTACAGTGTTGCCTCTTCATGCCTTACTGCTTCATGCATTCATCTTAACCCACCAATTCCACAACCCTCTGGAGGTTGCGAATAGGTCAATGACATACCTATTCACCTCTCTCTCTCCTCTCTGACTCCCTCTCTCTGCGTCTCTCTCTCTCTCTCTCCTTGTCTGGACTGCTCGAGTCTTGCCTGGTGAAAGAAATCATTAATCAAGTGCTCTGAGCTTTGGGGCCCTTCAGCTCCCTTTAATTACTTTTGTTTTATGTTCCCACCAACGTCCACATTCATTTATTATGCCTGAACAACACAGAGCTGTCCTGTCCGGTGGGTTGTGTATGTGTGTGCCAGGGTGTATCAGCTGCATGTGTGTTGCTGGTAAAGATGCTGAAAGCTGATTGGAGATGGTCTTAAATCACACGCCCTCATCTGATAATAGGACTAGCATATTGATTTCCTCTGCATGCCGAGTTTACTGCTGTGATAGAGGCAGATTGGAGGAGATATCCAGAGGGGGGAGACCTGGAACAGCACAAAAACAAAAACCTGACTAAGACTCAAGGCATGCAACAGTGCTTGTACTATAATGGAGGATAAATTATAGATGGACAGAGGAGTTTTGTGCATCGCTGTGCTTTAAAGCTCCACTGTGTAACATTTGAATAATGAAAACACTGCCTGTAGCACATGTTAACTACTGTTGTTGTGCCTTTATTTCTAGTGTGCTGCTTCACATGCCAGTTTAACCTGCATTTGTTCAGTACAAGGTCGCATAGCCTGTGTTTTAATTCAGTTTGTATTTATAGTTTTAATACCCAATTACTCTTAATGGAAGACTTTGATCACTAGCAACACAGTTCTTAAAGCTCTGTATTCAAAAATGTTATTAAAAGACTGCAGCATAAATGCAGTCACCGATTTGTTCCTGTCAAGACTAGTTTGTTAAATAATACTGGAGCACAGTGACAGTGTCTTTATGCTGGTGTATGCATACCTATTAATCCTTAGATTATGTGGTATTATATGGTACTGTCACAAACAAAAGTTTACAGATATTGGTAAAAAATCATGACAGTCGTGAGTTTCCAGTGACTCCTATAACTTAATTTTCTATGATCTAATATCTGAAACACACAGACACAATC
The DNA here is from genome assembly GCF_021347895.1 of Acanthochromis polyacanthus. Taxonomy (NCBI): domain Eukaryota; kingdom Metazoa; phylum Chordata; class Actinopteri; family Pomacentridae; genus Acanthochromis; species Acanthochromis polyacanthus. The sequence goes on along the minus strand of NC_067115.1, from coordinate 19,795,184 downwards.
ATGCATTTTAGTGGGTCTTTCATAGATTTATCATAGGTCTTCGGGAAATATGACAAAATCTAGGTGGTCAAAAATATACACCTAGCAACTTGATTATCAGTTTTGGTGATGTAAAAAGATTTGGGTTTTTTTTTATTTTCTTAGTCGCATGGCCTCTTAACCTCTCGTGAGTGATTATGATTGACTACAGCTGGTGACTCCTCTCAGCCAATTTCGTTATGAAATTCTCTTTAGATTCAGCCGCTTAATACTACAAAGGGAAAGTCTGAGGAGCTCAGCAAAGATCAGAAAAAGCAAATCCTCGACTTGAACAAGACAGGAAAGTAACTTAACCATTTCAAAGCAGCTATGATATACTTGGTCTCTACAAATAAATTTTTACTCACAACTGCACATACATAGTTACCACTGTACAAACAACTGGCTAGAACACACAGGAGTTGGGTTTCCATTACAGTTATTCGCAAAATAAAAGCGATATTTCTAAAATTTCGACAAAGTATATTTGCACTTTGAACGTGTTTTCATTGAAGGTTGTTCTGGGCAGAAGCATCGTAACTCTCGTAAAATATCATCCCCCGAGATTTCACTGCAGGAAGATGGATGCCCAAAACCTGTTGTGTGTAGGTGTTGTTATGTTTACATCGACTGCGGTTCCTCTGCTGTTTGCTGTCTAGTATGGTAGTGATGTTTTTCTCAAGAATAATGGCAAGAAAAGTCTCTGTCTCCTCTTCTGTCCACACGTACCGCGCCATGTTTACTCCGAGAGAACTGGTCATGTAACCAGGTACGTCACGTCCCGTGACATATAATTGCGGAAAAAGTGTTTCCATTGCGCTTTTGCGATATTTTTCAATATCGAAACGTCTGAAAAACCACCTCATTAGATCGTAAAAACTTGTTAGTGATATTTTTGTCCTTTTTTGAAATTCAGGTGTTTCCACTACCAGTTTTTTATTGCACTACTTAAATTTTGCGCATATCTAAGGGTAATGGAAACGCAGCTAGGGTTACATTATGTAACAATGAAATTAAACCAATCATCAGAGACTTAATGTAGCCCACCTATCCCAATGTTATATAGGAAAGGGCCCCAAGTTATTTTTACAGTAATGATCTCGTATGAACACTCTTACTTGACTCTATTGGTGTCACGCCCCCTCCAGCTCCTGTGCTCTGGCTTGTTAAACTAATGACAAGCTGCTGTGCTTTCCAGTACAGCCTGTGCAAATCTTCAATCAAGCACAGCATAAAAGCCTGGCTCTCCTCAGCTCCCACTGCTGGGTCATTGCATGCCGCATTCCGTTTGTTACACACCGCTGTCTGGACTATGCTCTTTGGATTACCCTGTCGGCTCCGTTTTCCCTCCTCACCCCGGAATCCCCTCGTCCACTCTACACTCTCCTCCGTCTGCCTGCTTCTCAGCCCTCGCCATGTCTCCACCACCGGCTCCCTCAGCTCTGCCCCCCACCTCGTCTCCCAATTCCCCAGACACTCTGTGAGTCACCTCTCCCTGTTTAGTTTCAGTTTAGCCTCACCACGGCCTCGCGCCGTCGCCTTCTGTTAGTTTAGTTTAGTTCCCTGCTCTGTTGATTTCTAGTCTTATTCTCCCACGTTGCCAGAGGAACTCCGAGCTTTTCCGGTCACTCAGAGCGCTATCTGGTATCCCTCTCATCGTCTCCAGGTCGGAAACAATCCAGGATAGGCTACGTGGCTAGCTGCGTTAGCTAATTGGGGCCACAGTCCGATTGTAACGCTAATTAGCTTAGCCACTCACTTAACCAAGGGAAGGATAAGTAACAGAACTTAACTTCGAGTAGAAATTATCTGTCGCTTACTCAGCAGTCTCATTGCATGTCCTTTCACAGACTATCTCACTGACAATCTATAGTACAGAAACATGCAAACAAACTCAGCAAAATGAGCACGAAGCTCCAGCATTAGCGCTTGGAAAACGTGCGTGTCTCCCTCTCTCTGCTGTCCGCGCGGTCTTTATAGCCTCACTGCAGTACGTCACTTCCTCATTCACAGTTCAAAGGTCACAGTTCAAAGAACAAACAGGATTATAATTAAACATTTTAATCATGAAATAAAATATTTTCAATTAAACATTTTAACCATGAAATAGAATATTCACAATTAAACATTTTAACCATGAAATGAAATATTCACAATTCAACGTTTTAACCATGAAATAAAATATTCACAATTAAACATTTTACCATGACCTTAACAACTTTAATCACAATGAAATGTATAGATTTTAACAACTGTTTACTAAACTATTTATGATAGGCTATTTAATATTTATTTATTCAAATGTACTTTTTATCCCTAATTTTATCAAACCTTATTCCAACACCATTACACTATAATGTATGGAAAGTTTAACCTGGCTACATTAATTTCATGATTCTCATGACCCAGACAAGAAAAAACACATCTCATTGAAGAAGGCATACTAGTGAAATTTCGTACTTAAATAACTGAACGCACTGCTCTTCAAAGCATCATCCAGTTTCTCTAAAGCTGCGACTGTTTCTTCCTCCTCGGTTAAGCAAACAAGAGTAACAGAGAGAGAGTGACACTGGAGAGAAAGAGAGAGACAGAGCAGAGGCCTCTGGGTCGACAGCAGTAAACTCGGCACAATCAGCCAATAACCCTGCAGCGCAATGCCCTCACTCATGCAGTAAAAGAATATTGTGCATCTCACATTATCGCTGTGTTGGGTGTGGTGTACCAATGTGGGAAAATGTGTGACGAATGGTTTGCTGGCAGCATGTTGGGCAACAAATCTCTACCCCTTCTATTTGAACAATCTCTGGACCAGAGGCGCAGACTCAGTTGGCAAATTAAAATGCTTTAAACACTGGGAGTGTGCCACTTTAATCAGGCAATGAGCCAATTGAGAGTTATTGAAAAGATTTGTATTTGAAGTGGAGTTGTGCGTAGATGTCTGCGTGGTGTGGTGCTGCACTGAGAGTCTGAGGGGTGGAACTAACCCCACTAGCTTTTTCTCTAAACGCAGGTGTCACACAAACACAAAGAGATACCGGCTCGGATTATCAAAGCTGCACAAGTTTGGCATCAGCTGCTTCACTGATACTTTATAATCACTGGCTCATTTATCATCTGTTTGGCTACCAGCTGACTACTAATGTCCAATTCTATTCAAACAAGTGTAGAGTGATCATTATAACCTGACTTGCTGGCTATGACAATGTTTTCTACGCAGGAGTGAGCAGCATGTTGAAACAGTAGTACTGTTAACAACGTGCAAACAAAAAATTTGCATCAGTCATAATTTTATTAGAGAAAAGAGAACCTGGAGGATGCTGATTACATTTGTGACAGTATGCATGAAATTTCAAGGAGTTGTTCTGATTTTCTCAAATAATCAGTCAGGTTTGATTAACTGTGATTTATTTCAGATAATCATCAAGTTAAATGCATCCACATTTTACATGCGTTAGGTAATTTACTGCTGAATGACGGGTTGCATGTATTTCTAAGTGCTCGAGCTCAATTTTAAAGTTAATGCTGTTGTTCACTGCAATCTTCTAACGCCTGACATTTACATCTCCAGACTGCGGGTTAAAGTGTGCCACCCTGCCATATTCGCCCCTCACCCCCAGAGGACTGTTGAGCCTTGCTGAGCAGCCGTTTAACCCAGATTAGCCCCACGCTCTGATCTCCCGATAGATATTCAGCTCAGCTACTCCTCCGCTTATCCCTTCTTCTTTCACTTTTTCCTCCTCCCTTCGGGACCTCTTATCTGGTGGCAGAAACATTTTCACCGTTTCAGAGCTGGTGATATGTGATAGCGCAGGTTGGAGAGAGGGAGGAAGGAAGGAAGACCAGGACAGAGACAAATGGAAGCAACAGTTTTTTTATTAATAATTCATTGTCGGCTTTTTGTGACCCTTACAGAGAGACACAAAGCGTTTGCTGCAGAATTTCATCCTCAGTGCCCTGAATAAACACTGATAAGTGTCAAACAAGACAGAGGTGTCACCTTGTCTTCAACAAGAATAAAATGTCCGCAGGGTTTTTTTTTTTTTTTTTTTTATTCTCTCAGCATTAAAGCTCGTGAGATTTTGATAAGACACAAACAAAAAAAAACCACCCTTTTTTGTTCTGTTTGGTTCATACTATGACAGGACGTCAAACACATCACTGCTACTATTAAATAATACATTGATTAACAGTTGTTGGAGGTGTTTTAAAGACAAATTATCAAACATTTCCTTATTTTTAAGTTTGCATTACACAACTGATGGGATAAGTTTTCCAAAAAGGTTTTGCTGTGTGTTTATGAGAATCAAAAAGCAAGGATGACAAGACACCATTTACAAGTTTACAGGAAGAAATCCATCATACGAGGAAACCAATTTCTCCTCTGTGAGCAGCACCAGTGGGCCATAAACAAAGCCACGAAAAAACACCTTTCTGTTAGTGAGGAACCAATGTCATGGTAACAAATGTCATCTGATAAGAAAATTGTCAGTGGGGTTTCTAAGAATGAAAGGTGAAGAATGGTCATATGGAAGCTGCAGATGATGGCAAAATGGTTTTCTGCAGGCTGTAGCTTTACAGTTCCATGATGCACTTTCTAAAAATAATTTAATCGTGGCATATGAACATTAAAATGCTAGCATGTACATCCCGCCCAGGTAGCTCAACAGAGGCTATAGTTCCCGGTGCAGCAGCCTGGGTTTGACTCCAGCTCACGACCTTTCTTCCGACCATTCTTTTCCCTACTTTCCTGTCTGCCTCTCTACTAACCTATCTGATAAAGCCAGTAAAAGGCCAAAATGTTGTCATGTGGAAGTAGTTACATGTTCAGCTACAAAGCCTGGAAACGGTTTCTGACTTTATTAAACAGGTATGAAAGGAAATTAGCTTTGAAGTGCACTTCAGATGATCTGAATGCTTTTATTGGACAGACTCTTCCTCTTTTACACACACACACACACACACACACACACACACACACACACACACACACACAAAGTTGTCTGCCAAGAAAGAGTCTCAATGCTGAGGAAGTGGACTCTGACCCGTTTAGCTTCTGCTAATCCCCCTGAGCTCACAGACAGGCCAGATTGAACGCAGTGACTGGTGCAGACAAGAGCATAGTGAGCTTTGTGAGTGTGCGTGCGTGTGTGCGTGTGTGTGCACCCGTGTGTGTGTATTAAAGAGTATGTCCATGTGTATGTGCACCTGCATGTGCGTGCTTGAATGATTCTGAACTTCAGCTGTGCTTCAGTGCTCTGCTTTAAAGCGTTCACCTGGAAACGCTATCAGCAACCTATTGCAACTCGAACCTCTAAAAAAATCAGTCTTTTTGTTGTCATTCTCATGTCAAACCTCCCACACTGCTGGTTGCTGTTTTTGTTTTGGTTATTTGACTGCTTCTCGGATTTTTTTTTTTTTTTTAGTTTTTCAGCTTCAACAAGCCTGCAGATACAAAATACTGTTACTTTCCTACATTATGCTAATTTTCAGGTACTGTCTGTACTATATGTACTGCATAGCTTTTAAGACAGATAATTTGCAGCTGTAATGTAGTATATTACTATCATCGTATAGTGTATTACCAGCATGAAGTACAGTCTACCTATGGTTCTGTGTTTAGTTTTATATTATTTGTTAAGATTTTTAAAAATATATATTATTTAGTCTATCTAATCAGTTTATCCTAATATCTAGACTGATCATTGTTACCATTCTATGCTATTAGTGCCTTAAGCTTCTCATGAAAGCTGTGAACAGAATGATTTATACCACACATGGTATAATACTAAGATTGCTCACAATCTTAGTAATTTATACCATATGGGACAGCCTCAGCGGTAGAAGGGTAAAGAAGTAATTATGATGTGATGGAGACTGATAAACATTTCAGATTTTTCTTGGCAGGACCTAAGATGATGTCATGTTGTAGATAAAATAACTGTGAATGCAACTGAAGAAATCAACAAACTGCGTAAAATGACAAAATGATGTGTGAGGATCACACTCTTCAGTTCACAATATTTTAATTACTGCCAACCATCTATGAAGCATTTATAAGTAATACATGAGCATTTCACTAACACAGTGTATGCAACAATATACAAGGACAATCAAATTATATTCTCCGATATGAAGCCTCCGTAATCGATGCAAAAGCAGTTTCTGACGGCTGAATAACATAGCTGTAATTATATATGTGCTTACACGAGCTGATTTTTCACAGCATGAGTGTATAAAAGAGGTTGTGTTGCACCTTTACAGATGTCATATCCGAGTGATTGACACATTTGGGACGGAGCCAGCTTACAATCACGAGGAGTATGCAACCCTGCACGGCTACCGGACCAACTGGGGTTACTGGAACCTGAACGCCAGACAGTACATGACCATGTTCCGTAAGAGCAAATTCACTTCCTCAAGTTTTATTCACTCACTTTGATTGCATACTACACACGCTGTCAATATAACTACGTAGTAAAGAATTCATTATTTTGACTTGCACATTATATGTAGAATTCTTCATCAGTTCAAGTCTGTATTTTTGCATACACACACACACACACACACACACACACACACACACACACACACACACACACACACACACACACACAGACCTGCCATCAATTGACAGTCATCCTAAATACGATGAAATGACTCCAACGTTTTCACTTTCTTTGACAGGTCTGGCTGCTTGTTCACATTAATTTGGAGCAAAGTGTTTAACGCAGCTATTTTCAGCAGCAGCACACCTTCTAGCATCTCTTCGAGTTGTATCTGTGCTTTATCTGCTCTGTTCTTCTTCTTCTGTCACATGCTACACAATATGTCTGATCTGCTTTTTCAAAACCCCTCGTCGCTGTTTCTCTTGACTTCCTGACTGAAACATTGCTTAACTTTCCTCTGTTCTCACATTCAGCTCGCACCGCTGTGTAGTTGGCACTCAACAGCGGGATCATTATATTGTCGATATGTGGCCCTCTGTAGACAGCCACGTTTCACACGGTCCAGAGATATAATGACAGAGTCAACCTTTATTAACTGCTCCATATTTGTAAGAGAGCAAGAAAAGCTGCCATTTATTCAATGCATGACAATGAATGCCGTAAAAATAAAAATAGTCTGCAACTGTGGTGATACAATAAATGCCGCTTTTACAGTTAATAGCTATGAAATCGTAAATGTACCTGGTCTCATTTCCGCAAAATACAAAAACTCATGTAAAATACAGGACTCGCATAGCCAACAGCGGCTGGCTTTATGACTGCCACTGTTCATAATACTAAGAGTGGCAATAATCACACTGACTGAGCCATTGAACTGAGCCACGGTGTTCTTTTCCGTTTTTTCCAGCCTTTTCACTAACAATACAAATTTTCTTTCTCCCATTCTCTCCTTCTCTCTTTGTGTTTTGTTTTCCCTCCACTTACTACTACTTTCCCTTGCTGCTCACACACATGCACTGACACGCATTCAGCTCACACACCAGACAACTCATTCATGGGCTTTGTTTCGGAGGAGCTGAATGAAACAGAGAAGAGGAGCATCCAGCAGAACAAAGTCAACAACATGGCTGTAGTGTACGGGAAAGAGGCCAGCATGTGGAAGGTACAGACAACGATTGACACACACACACACACACACACACACACACACACACACACACACACACACACACACACACACACACACACACACACACACACACACACACACACACACACACACACAAAATACACAAAATAACATTCAACTGATGCTACAGATCCCGTATTTGTACAAAAGCTTACTTTGGCAAGGGATGGCTTGCTCTCTACAATAATGGCAAACTGAAAGCTGTCTTAGTTAAGTCTCTGATACGGTTAATCTTTCATATAGTGCTGCTCTTGAATGTTTCCATTCAAAAACCATAAAGAATTTCCTGGAGGACACAGAAGTTTATACAGCAAACGCATGCACTTACACATATGTGTGTAAAGATAGCCATGCAAATACACATATTCATGCACCTATCCTTGGATATATATATATATATATATATATATATATATATATATATGATGCAACCCTGCAAATGTATACATTACATCTCATCTTCTAGCTACAAGTACACAATATTGTGCAAATGTTTTACACAAAACCAGACTACACATAAATGTTTTCACAGTTTTCATTAATCGGTGAACTTAATACATTTTTTCAGCAAACAATCAGTAGTTGGTGTAACCTTTAAAGCAGCACCAGTTCTTCTGTAGGGAAACTTCTGAGCAATTTTTCAAGGTGGTTCGAGAAAGGTTGTTTTAGTGTCTTGCAACATTTCTTCCATGAACTAAAGCTTTTGAAGAGCTGTCCCAGATAGCATTTTGGGAGCTTCAAAATAGAATCCTGATGGGACTGTTTTCTTAATTGTGCTCCTAATCACCTTCTCTGGATTTCTGACGATGCAAATAGTTTCGGTTCCCGCCTGCACTTACAAACATTCTGACCATTTACCCCCACACACTATAGACTTCCATTGATTTTGTGTCTGTTCCCAGCCCACAGGGAAAATGGTAGGTAATAACACAGTGGAATTACAATCACATTTACTGGAGTTACAGTTATCCTAGTGCAGTAAGTAAACATTTAATACACTTGTTGAAAGTATCTTGTTTAATCTATACAGATTGAAATGTTTTATCTTTAAAAGAGACCTTACATTTACCAGGCAGAATGGAGCCGCTATGTCGCCACAACCCAATGATGCCAGATTTGTGCCTGTCATATATTAATATTTTACACTTTAGCAGCAACCAATTTCAATTCTTTTCCTTCTTATTCTTCCCTTGCTTTGCTTTTGTACTGCATTAATTTGCTTTAATCTTCTTGTCAACTTTATTTGTTGACTTCTAGTTGGTGCTAAATCCTGGAGCCTGTAGTATTTTTTTGTAGTACTTTTGCTCTTCTAAGATTTTCACTCGGTCTTAAGGGGAATCAAGAGAGGTGACACGTGCATATAAGCTAAGACTAAGTTATTATTGAATGTTTTCAGGTAATTTGCAAAAGTGGCTGTAGATGTGATATATGACGTTCACCGGATGCCACCAGAACTGCAATGCTTTCCTCAATTTCCACATTTTGAAAGTCTTCCACAGACTGTAACCAGACTTTTCACTTTTTAAACACAGATGTGATGCACTAAAATTAAATGTCCTTATCTCAGAGTAAGTAATGATAATGAATGTTTAATAACTGATGTTGGATTACTATTTCTCATTTCCTGGGCTGATTTCAGCATCAGTTACCATTACAGTGATCAAAGCTTACACGTACTCGGGTCAGAGCTGCTCTGTTGCTTCCTAATGGTGAGATCAGGGTTAAGTGAGGGTCATACTATGAGTTACAGGTTTCCTTTTTGTCACTGAAGATCATTATTTGTGAGTCTGGCTGTTTAGTTATCGTCATCTGGTCAGATATTCAGCTCAGATGCCTCCTGATGGTTTTGCATGAAGAAGTATCCTTTCATCTAAAGTTCGTAAACCATTATCACATGTTTGTTTTAGTGCTGATGTATGCCAACACACACATTCACACAATAGCTAAGACCATATGCGGCATATTTCATACCTCGCTATTTGCACTATTATAGTTCAGCTTCATGCAGCTCTATATACACATTACTGTACAGCTTTAATTTACGGGCAATCTCCCTCTCAAAAGCAGCCTGCTTTTTCATCTGCATAATGTGGAGAAGCACAGTTGCAATGCCTCCATTGTAAAAATGATTATAAAGATGTTTTCGCTGCCATTTCTTTCTGCTGTCTGTCTGCATAATTCCCTGGATGCCTTTACAGTTGTTACTTGTGAAATAGACAAGCTCAAAAGAGCGATGAGGGGCTAGGAAAGAACAATAATCTGAAAAAGCTTGGTGAAAAGGGCAGAAAATGCCATGTCTAATTTTTGCCTCCTCTTTCTTTTTTCTTTTAACCATTGTTGCAGAGTTGTTTATCTACAATTCTGTCTGGATTTACTTTTCTCTTTTGTTTCTTTCTGTCTTGTGGCGGACCATTATTATCCCTGGCGTGATGCTCATTAGCTTCAGGTAAGAGTTACTTTCACCAAATATCCTGTTATGTTCATGTCACAGTTTATGCATACCCAAAAAAATGAAATTATTCCGTGCTGATTAGGGTTCATACCACATGGGTGAAAATGCCCTTTGCTGCCAAGTCCCTGGTTTGGCTTCTGGCTGGCTGGACATTAGCTGCATGTCATTCGCTTGATCCCTTTTCCACATTTTCATCCTAACTCTACATAACTATCCATTAAAAGGTGCTTTTTTTTGTATCTCTTGACCTGTCATGCAAGCACAAATCAACACGTTAATTTACTCCAAGCCCTTTTTAAAACTGTATTGCAAGAAATGAAGTGAGGGACAAAAGCCAGCGCAGCAGAACATACTTATTACCACTCCTAATCCAGTGCACATTGAGAGAGTTAACTTGGACACACACACAGAGCGAGACAGAGAATCGCAAGTGCAAGTTATGGAATCTGCACTCTTCCTTGGCTGTGTTTCTCCTGCTAATTCATTGTCGTTGTCTGCTGCACTTAGCGCTTGAGCTAATCTCCTAATTGGCTGGGAAAATCCTCACAGAGGAAGCTATCGATTGCTACAGCCTCCAATTATGGCTCTGCGGGGGGGGGCCACAGCACAGAAGGATACAGTAAGCTACTTAACACCGGCTGGCCGGTCAATACACTGGTCGAGGTTATGCTCCATTCACATGATTAAGTTTTGGTTGTTAACTGATGCTAGCTGGTTTTTGTTCTCCCAGCCATCATGCTCAACATGGACTTATATTTTTGGAAAAATAAGCAGAGATGAATACACAACTGTGAGGAAATGCAAGTAATACTTTGTTGCATGTCATACCCACATAATCCCCAGTGCAATTATACTGTAACAAAGATACCTATTGAGTTTAATGGCAGTCCATTTTCTCTGCTCAAATGAATGTTTCTTTTAGTACACCGTCTGCCGATTTCAAGGACCGATGATATTTTTTTTACTTTCAGTGCTAAAACTCTACAACAGCGGATTCTGCATCTAAGGGTCAGAAGCAATTGAACGGCCAGGGACCTGACTGTGTGTCAGTGTGTTGTTTCTGAATACAGAAGAGGTTTTTATGTCAATGAGAAACAAAGTCTTGAATGCTAAGAGATACTCACAAAATGTTATCAAAACTTGACAGCTACACTCTCAGACAGCTAACACAATAAAAAAAAAAAAAGACTCAGCACAGGGTACACACAATTTCAGGTTCATATTTTTCACTGTGCTCTTCTTCTCTGAACAGCTCTTTTCCCATCCACCCTTCTGTCTTGTCTCCTCACAGTTGATCTCACCAACCCAATCTTTGTCTCCTCTTCCAGCAGGGTAAAGAGGGTTTCCTGCAGATTCTCCACAGGTACATGGAAGTTCATGGCACAGTGTACTATGAGACCCAGAGACCTCCAGAGGTTCCTGCCTTTGTGAAGAATCACGGCCTGCTGCCCCAACATGAGCTCCAGCAACTACTGCGCAAGGCCAAGGCAAGAGAGTGAAGAAAATATTACCTGCACACAGACTTCATCTGCAGAATCCGCACAACTACTGTCATTCACAGTGAACACAGATTCTTCATCTGCAGCTTGAATTCAGTCATTCTTACAGGCCTACACTATGTATTTCTTAAATTTTTTTCAGAAACTGGTTTTGGCAATTGTACGGCACATGCCACACCGCTGTAAATGATCTATAAACATTCAACTATTTCTGATTGTTTTTTCTAGCTCTTCATTGGTTTCGGTTTCCCCTACGAAGGCCCGGCTCCTCTCGAAGCAATAGCTAATGGTTGCATTTTCCTGCAGCCCAAATTCCACCCGCCTCACAGCTCATTAAATCATGAGTTTTTCAGAGGCAAGCCCACATCTCGAGAGGTAAGTTCATTGTTGATGTTTTCTTTCTTCTCACCATCAGCTAGTGAATATTTTGGCCACGCTGCCACTGGCATTAGACTAATTTTCTGAGTAGATAGAAGGATATGTATTTTATATATTTTGGTTTCTAATAATAATAGATGTGAATGTGAGGGGGAAATGTTCACACATAAAGTCCTATACTGCAATAATATCCCAAATAAATAACAGTAAAATAAAAATGTCCAGACAGCTGTGATGAAGCTCAGGAGTCAAACTGAGAACAAAAGATTCAACTGTGATTTTAGGTGACAGCTGACCTGTCTAAAGTGTAGAAAAGTACACAATATTATTTTCTATTTTCAAATCAATCCTGTCACCATGACGGGGATGATTCATAATTCTATCAGTAAGTATGCAGATAATGTACATACAGTACATACACACAGAACTCATATGCATCATGTTGCTGTTGTTGTTGAATCAAAACTGAACAAACAAAGCAGGTGTTTTCTGATTTTTGAGAGGTCTGTGTGTGCTCTCTGTGATGTTTATGGTCAGTTGTTGGTGCTGAAATGTGGAAAAAGTTTGATGTTCAGTCTTTGTCTAGTGTAAAGAGAAACCTGTTTAACCTATTTTTATTTTCATGAAAGAGGAGCTCTAAGGCTTCCTGATAGACTATTCTAATTTGAGATTTATTTAAGCCGCATGAGAGTATGAGACAAAGACTGAAATCAGATGTCTCTCACCAAAAGCGTAGGAATTAGCTACCCTGCCTTAGAACTCATACTGTAAGTCCTGTCTGTGTTTTCTGTAGGTATTCTCCCAGCACCCGTATGCAGAGCAGTACATCGGCAGACCTCATGTCATGACAGTGGACTACAACAGCTCCGTGGAGTTTGACTCTGCTATCAGGGAAATTATGAGGATGAAGGTACAAACACATACAGTGAAAGATACTTTGTTCAGGGTCTAATACCCAAGAAATCTGTCTCTTCTGTTCTCAGAGGATATGCCAGGATATAAGCATAGAAAGTCTTTTATCTGGCTCATATCATTTAACATTTAGATCTTTTTGTGTGTGCAAAATATACAAACAGAAACAGAGCGATGCAAAGTGAGTTCAGGGCCGGGATCAACTAAACATCTGCACAGCAACAAAAGCTCTCTGTTCTCATTAAAATAAAAGACCCAAGTGCCAAGCAGGCAAATTTGCACTCTAAAGTATCCAAAGTATGAAGCATTTATATTCAAACTTGAGTTATGTTACAAAAGTTAAAATGTTTTCTTTACAGAAAATAAAGTTGCAGGTGGAACAAGTTCATGAAATTTTGAGAGATGAAACAGTGGATCACTGCACAGCATAGAAAGTACCATCTCAGCCAGTGTGCCAGTACAGAAAAAAAATCGTCCTCGTGTCTTGTGTTGTCTTGAAACAGTACCGTGGTTTTCAATAATATATCCAGTTTGCATTATTTAAGGTATTTTTAGAGCTATGAAGTGATGCATTTGAAGAAAATGTGCTTATTGCATTCACTACTGTCGCCAGATGTCATCCCATGAATCATATATATCTTTTCCATGTGTTATATATGGTATTTCATAATAAATTCAGGACACAGTAACGCTCCGACAAAGCATCAATCTCTGATTCATAAAGAGAACCGAGGGATCGTGTGCAACAGGAAGACAGCTGTCTGCATGATCCTTTAAACATTCTGTAATAATTTGTGCCTTCAGCAGATTAGAGGTACTGTGTATGGAGATTAGACAAAAGGTGATGTCGTTAGTGCCGACTGTGTGCGAGTGGAGGTGCGTGCATGTGTGTGTGTTTTCATCTCTCCGTCTTGTCTGTGTTGTCAGACAAGCTACAGTTCAGCAACACTGGCTGACTGCGCTGTCTCCATCTGCGCTGACAGACCACTGAGAAAGAGCTGATGGACCACTTCACCCTTCACTGGAGGCACAATGCCCCAGCAAACACACACACACACAGGCAGATTATATTCTTGTGCTTACACTTATCCAAGCACACACGCACAAACACATAGACACAACCCAGACAGTGAAATTGCACAGATCAGGACTATCGGCACACAGAGCCTCACCTGCACTTTACAGCCATTAACTTCAAGTCGTGCACACGCACACACACTCGCCCAGTTTGTGTGTGTGTGTGGCAGAGGATCATGCTCAGTCATGCAGGACAAAGCAATCTCTGGCTAGCTGACAAGTCCCCATGTCCCAATAAATCCTTTCTCCATCTTTTGCCTTCTTTTCTTTCATTCATCAGTTCTTTTTTGTCCCTACTCTATCTCTCTTTCTATGTACATTTCTGCCATTCTTCCCTCATCCTACACAAATATCCTCTTCCTTTTTGTCTAGAAAGTGCTGCAGTGCCAAATTATAGTTCATTGTAGCATTATAGCATGATCGCTGAAAATCCTGGATTCTGGTTGACCGGAAGGTAAAAGTAGCAACAGCGCAAGAGTTCAGAGCTGTTTGTGTAAACACCAATGAAATAATAAAGATAGAAAATCTAGCAAATGTATTTTCAAATATGCATCATATTTGAGTAAAATCTAAATCATCCAAAGACAGAAAAAGGAAAGAGGACTTAGATAAAGGAGGGAAATAATATTCAGTATGGAGAAGCTGGTAGCTCCAGTCAGAGGGAGGGAGAAGAAAATGCAGCCTCTGAAAATATAGAAATGTGGAGAAGTCACAGGTGCAAGAATGAGAGTGAGAGTCTGTTTATGTGTGAGAGTGTGATACATAACCTTAGCTCCACTAGAATGGCAGTTTTATTAGTGCATTGCTGAACAAATTCCTATTGTGTGTCCCTGAGACTGACAGCTATCAGTGAACTTTTATCTTTCTAAAATGATTAAGGATTAGTAAGAGATGTGAAGCCTGACGTCTTGTTCAGTTCAATCCTCCACTACACTGACAGGGTTGCCACTCAGACACGTATCCGGCACACTCTTTAAACCATGGAGGTCATTCTTTTGCCACATGCCTGCTGACCTTATAAAGGTTACTGCCCTTTGCTGCCTCTGTTCCTGGCAGCATTTCAAAATCGCCACACCAGGCTGCACCTATAAAAACAAGGGCTCTAAGTGACTTTGCCTCGTTAAGCAAAGCCAGATGAGGACGCTGACAGAAAGAAGAATTAAGTGGATTGTTTTTGCAGGAAGCTTGTGCGTCTGTCCCTCCTGTCCAAATGTTTACTTTCTGCTGCAGCTTACAAAGTAGATTAACATAAGGCTTTGATCAGATTTGCAGCGTGTGTAACTTTTTAAATTGCATCATCCCCGCACACTTGCTTCGCAGTGGTTTTTCGCTCGAAAATGGGCCAAGTCTGATTTCACACATGGTTGAACATTAGACTGCTTTGATTTCGGATTGGAAATGCAATTTAGCGAGTCGTGTATCATTTGCAAAGGCAGGTCTTGCATTAAGGCATAAAGACAAGCAACTTTGATCTGTCTGAAGTCTGATCTTTACTTTTGGAAGTATAGAAAAGTGTTTCTCTTGTTACATTTTGGAACAACGTGTTTAAAAGGTAGAGTGAGTAAGATTCAGGGGCAAGCTGTCAAGCAATATGATATTCAAAATTGTTTTCTTTAGTGTATTGTCACCTGAAAAGTAGAGTTGTTGTGGTTTTGTTACCTGAGAATAAGCCTTTCTGCCTTCAGAGCAATGTTGCACAACCATGTTTCTACAGTAGCCCAGAAAGGACAAACCAAGCAGTGGCATATTTTTAGCAACCTAGCAATCCTGCTCACCTGAAAGGAGACCGATGTTGCCACTAAATCCTACACACTGCACCTTTAAGTCAGCTTTGAAGCTTTCCCTGATGTTTTTGCACACATTTTTGATGTCAGCAAAAATAACGCAGTTCATTAAATCAGCCAATTAATTGTTTTAGTAATTTTGGCAGTGTAGTTGCAGCTATTTTCCATTCTACCAGTTTAGTGTCAGACAGTCTGCTCGCATGCGTTGAACATGTTGGTATTAGCGAGAAACACAAAAGATATATAGTGTTTTCAGCTCATCGCTAATTAGGCCAATCAAAATTGTGCTTTAGTTTTAAAACCAGCACATCACAACAGGCGATGATCTATTGGTATGCAAATAAAGCCTAATGACTTTCCAAGCAGTGACATGCTGTGATTAGGCGTCACAGAAACCTGACAATGGAAATATTCATCTGCTGAAATTAACAAGGAGAGAAGAGACAATTTATTGCAATTAATGTGAACAATGAAGCGAAGGGGGGGAGAAAAAAGGCGGACTTTAATGAAGGCGAAATGTTACATTAATAATGGGGGTGAGCACTGTGCTTATTTGTGCTTTTCAGGTTGAGCCATACCTGCCTTATGAGTACACCTGCGAGGGGATGCTGGAGAGAGTTCACGCCTACATACAGCATCAGGTAAGGTCCGGCTCATGTCGCTACAAATCTGTGCAGGCCACTGGACAAAACACATGCAGGGATTCTGTCTTTTAGTCTCCACTCCTCCCTTCTACTTGTACACACACTCTATTCAGAAGCTTTCAAACTCCCCACTCTGCTCAATATTTCATGATTGTGGGCATTCAACACCCTGAATATTGTGTAGCTGCAGCCTGTGTGTGTGTTAGTGTCTCATGTATGTGGACCCATGATTAATCTATGTGCTAACTCTCATTACAAGCCGCATATCTGCCCTAAGGCTCTAAAAGCAGAATGTCTTTTGACACTAATGAGGAGGGATGAGTAAGGAGAAAGAGCAGAAGCGTGGGGATGTTGGTGATGGAGGACTGGGATAAAAGAATGGTTTTTTTTCCCCCTTTTCCCAATGATCCCTCTCGACATGGCACACAAAGTAGCAAGAAGGATCTCTCAGCAGCTTTTGTTAGCTCCTGACTGGCATCTTGATGGACACAGAAACTGTGAAAGGACAAACAAGAGAAAGTTAAATTACATCACTGCTTATATTAGATTTAACATAGAAACTAGTACAAAGACTTGATAAGCATTTGTGCTTTCTTGACTAATATTATTTCACGTATTCTAATGTGCAAAAGAAAACTTATTTGCCAGCACATATGGATTGCTAATAATGATGAACTGGCCTGCTGTAGCAGTCAGTTTAATTATCACCTACTGTTCTACTAGACTTTCTTGGATTTTCTCATGTTATAATCCATTTCATGTTTTTATTTAATCCTATATAAAGAACATTGTTTCTATGTGAAACCCAGTTCAATTGCCTTGTTTTTGATGCTTTACGAAATATGCTTTGCCGTGCCACGCTTTGAAATATCCTGTACGGATGAAAGAAATATTACCATAATTACTGTCAGCTGTGCCACAGATGTAGGAAGTGAAAGGGCAGTTGCGCTCTTGTGAACTCTCAATGATATTTCCCGCTTACATATTAGCGGGGTGATTTTATTTCAGCTTACCATCATGACCCTCGATGTGTCACCATGACAACAACAGAGCTCCAACCACGGGCATCAATGCAGAAGGCACTATGTGAATATAACTTACACCTCCACGCCAGCAGTGAAGAAACAACCAGTTAATCTACGACTGTTCATGATGTCAACTAGCATAGATTGCTGCATTAATTGCACATTGTGTTCTTTATCTTAAGCTGCAAGCTGGTTTCTTTGAATTTGTTAAAGAATTTCCTTTGGGTTTAATAAAGTTTTATCTCATCTTGTCTTTTGATAAAATTATGGCACATCAACAGGGAGGCGGGGGCTGCACAGTGGTCTAGTGGTTATCACTTTCGCCTTGCAGCAAGAAGATCCCCAGTTCAAATCCCGGCTTGGCCTGGGATCTTTGCATGTTCTCCTTGTGAATGCGTAGGTTTTCTCCGGGCACTCCAGCTTCCTCCCACAGTCCAAAAATATGCTGAGGTTAATTGATTACTCTAAATTGCCCGTAGGTATGAATGTGAGAGTTATTGTTTGTCTGTATATGTAGCCCTGTGACAGACTGGCGACCTGTCCAGGGTGTCCCCTGCCTTCGCCTGAGTCAGCTGGGATAGGCTCCAGCACCCTTGCGACCCTAGTGAGGATAAAGCTGTGTATAGAGAATGGATGGATGGAACAGGGAGGCATCCTAAGTTTTGGCTTCAATTCTCATCTATCCGCCTTGTGCATACCATTATACATTCAGTCTGAAAAATTAACTTGTATCTTTAGAGAAGCAAAAATCTGCATTTGCTTGTGTACACTTGTGTCCACCCACAGTTTTATTGTAAGTCTATTTGCTTTTATTTTACATGTGTAACTACAGTGATTGCGTGTTGCACTGGACTGCAACACATGCATAAATGCCTTTAGGCAAAGTGTTCAGTGACCAACACTCAATTCTGCGCCTGAAGGCATCTTGTGAAGACACACAAACTGAGAGGTGAAGCTGCTGCTGCTACTCTCCTGACTGGCTGACCATGGCCTTGCTGCCTGTACATATAGGCACAGTTTTACAGTACAACCTATAGCATATGATACAGTCTGCGACAGTACTGATACAGCTTGTAGCTGTGGTGACAGCATGGGACCTTCTAAATTGTCTATTCAAATGAAGAAGGTCGGCATCACCAGGTGCTGTCTGAAAGAACCTTCTGTTAAGGTACTTTTTGGTGTAAAGACGGTAAATTACACACTATTATGTATCCTTCTAATGGTCTACAGAACCGTAATAATACGATTGCTCAAATTAATTCTGTCATGCATTTCGCCTCCAGGACTTCTGTGCCCCAGAGCCTCCCTTCATTTCAGCCAACCTCTCCAGACAGGGTTCGGCTGGTGGCAGCAGGATGACGGGACCTCTGTTCGTGCCCCTACCCAACTCCACAGCCCTGAGCTGGGCATCCAATGTGACAGCTCCCACTGCCTGGCCTCCTCTCAGCTCCCTCAGGCTGCTTGTATCTCAGGAGGGTCAGTCTTGTGTGGAGTCCTGCCAGTCAGCTGGTTTCATCTGTGAACCTGCTCACTTCCGCTTCATCAACAACAAGGAGGCTCTGCACGGGTAGGTTGGCCGACAGTAATGTATCGAAGTTGTGTGCAATCTACCAGCCAAATACTCAGTCAGCAGTAAGGAACAAGCAGCCTTTCCTTACCAAGGCACTCCATTCCCACAAGACTTCTCATCAGATATTGTCAGCTTTACCTGAAAAAGACCTTCTGTGGTTCAAAGTCTGTCATGTCTCCATGGAATATAAAAAGAACTGGAAATGAACAAGCAGTGAGTCTGTATTTTTTTTCTTTGTGCGTACCACACAAAATCAAAGGCTATGGATCCAAAAGACTCCTTATGACAGAATCCTAATCTATCTTTCTGCACTGTCCGGATGGAAAACATCTCTTATATTTACTGAAACTCAACCTTGTTTCTGTGCGGAAATAGTTGAAATTGCAATGTGTAAAGCTGCAAAAAGATCTAAAAATTCAATGAAAAATTATGTTAGAAATGAATGCTTCACTTAATAAACAATTAGTATTTAAACAGTTCTTAATTTCAAATGTAGACTTGCACTAAGTACAGGTGATGCTGACTCTGACTGGGTATTCATTGTGTTTACTGTACCAGTTCCTGGCTGTTGAAGCAGAAACTTGAGTTTCTGATGTCTTTTTTTCAAGCTCTGAGACTGAAAGCCTGCTGTTGTGTGTCTCTCCTCCAAACATCCCCCTCCTGACTGTTTTCAGCTTTAACTCTTATTCTTTGCTCTTATTTCATCCTCCAGGTATCTTTTGTGTTTTACTCTTTCCTGTTTCCTCGGTTTACAGTTCCACTCTCCTTTGTTTCTGTTCTGTTACTCCTCCTTGTAGTTTTTTTGACACAAGTTATCTTTTTCCCACTCACATCTCAAACCTGCTTCATAGTTTTCCCAACTTTCTTGTCGCTTCTCCGCTCTCTCCAGTTCTTTACTTCGCTCAGTCTTTTTTTTTTTCCTAAAACTAGCATACATAGTGTGAAAGTAGTGGAATCTGTCACTTTTCTTTTCTTTCTGTATGTTGAGGTTTTGCTCATTGCACTTCTAGACCTCTACTGCTCTGTGTCCCCCCCCCTCAGGTTAGAGGTGCAGTGTGAGGTGGTAGATTCTGAGATCAACCACATCCTTCCAGCCTTCTCCGTGGTGCGACGGGAGTGTGGCCTTCAGCGGGAACCCCTACTCTTCAGCTGTGCAGGACACTCCCCTAAATACAGACGTCTTTGCCCCTGCAGGGACTTCCGCCACGGGCAGGTGGCACTGTGCAGAGACTGTCTATAATGGCGGGACACTTGAAGGACAGACACGAAAGAAATAGAAGCAGGTTGGTGGTGGGGGGCGAGGGATACTGGAAGGCAGCCACAGGCCAGAACAAGCATAGAGCTGTGACAAATTATCTGATGCTGCAGAGGTCGCCTCTCCCTGAAAAAGTAAATGTAGGATCATGAGGAACAGGCTTGCATGGATTTGAAGAGCTTAAGCTTGGGTACCTGCTAGGTTGTAAGTGAGGATTGTAGTCGTTATAACACCTCACTATACTGCAGCAGGTTGGAGACAGAGCAGTAGGACTTTCTAGAACAAGCAGAGGGAATTCCCCCTGAGGACAAAGGCTGGCTTACCACTCGCCAAGCCTTCACAATCTCACATTAACCCCCGTGATTACAGCATAATAGTTTCTACAAAATGCTGATCGATGATATTATACACAACATTTCATTTTAAGGACTCCATCTCACCTGAAAATAATGGGTTTAAGCTGGAAAATTTACACTTAAAGAAGTGTGCGACTGCAGAGAAACTGATTATTGGGACTATAGTGTCATTCCATGACAGAGTCTTCAAATATCTTGGCTTGGAGAAGGCAACCTCGGGTCAATATCCAATCTCCTCTCTGCACTTGGACAAAGGATGATGGACAACCAAGTTATCTCCCAAGCATTTTTTCCCCTCCTCCTTCAATGACGGACAGAGCCATCTATCAGACTAAAGCCCAAGTCTGAGGCAACATCAGTCAGTGCAGTCATCTCTGGTCAGAAAATGAAAGAGGAGAAGAGAGGACAAAGATAAAGGGCACAAGATTATTTTTCAATAAATAAGCCTTTAGAGCTCTCAACTGGACTTTTAAAGAGTCCTCTTGGCTTTGTGATGGAAAAATCATAAAATAAAAAAAATCTGAATGGATTAAAGTGTCAGTGGATTTTATATTGCGTGTGGTCTTCAGTCAGTTCCTCCCTATGTTCATATGTTGGACGGTAGCACCTGCTCCTATCTGTTAGAATCATTCCACCACTCACATTCATCCAGATTTGCATCAATCCATCCACCTTTAGAGGGAGACATTTGATCTGTTTCACATGAAGCTGACAGCCAGCATAGGTCAAAGTTGTCAGTGCGATAGAGAGTTTTAAGAATCTCATTTGAGCATCAAGAAAGATTACATCAGTTGGATACGGGCTTTAGCATATGTGAATGACTTAATTGTAACTGCTGTAACGACTTTTTTTTGTTTGACACCAAAAAGTTTACAGTTATAATCCTTCACTTTTCAGTCGTGGCTGATACCAGCACATACGGTTCAATACTTCACAGGATGCACACAAGCTGCAGAATTCTACTTTGTCAGAAATACAACAAAAAAAGCAAAGATATCTAACTACAGCAATATGTTTTTACCACACAGCCCAAGTTAAAAACAAAAATCAACAACTGACCTTTTGTCATTGTGCCATGTACTGCTGCAGACGGATGCTTCATGCTGCATGCACCACTAGTTATCTTACACACAGTAGTGGGGATCACTGAAGCGGATTATCATGCTGAGGAGTTGGAGGTGCGCAGACTGTCGCCTGGAGCTCTTCATCTAACAGCACGTAATAGCTGTGACTTCATACCATGACTCTGTGCAGTATTTAAAAATGATCTGCAGCCCCTCAGAAATGGACAAAAATTCCGTTTTCTAGATGCTGTCAGAGCTATAATATACAGAGCACAAAAAGTATGTATACTGTTTGGATTTACAAGTTTTTATTAATTAACTGGTCAAAAAACTTGATTGAATTTTCATCTCACAAACTGAATGTGCTTTAGCTAATAACACACAACAAATAATCACTTATTAAACAAGCTCTTCTTGACATGCACCTATTAAACATTAAAAATGCTGCCAGTTTGGGATTATCTTCTACTGATTTTCACCTAGTAGACAGTCACTCTGACATCCAGAAATATATTATGTATAGCAGTCTAGACCCAAAGGCAGCAAACCAGCCTTGAATCATAATGCCCCTTCCATTGTTGGAACGATGCTTTTATTTTGGTGTGCATCGCTCTTTTTACGTGACACATGTCCCTGCATGCTTGTCCTAAACAAGTCAACCTTAATTTCATCAGTGCACAAAACATTTTCCCAGTAGTTTTGTACAGACGCTCTTGAGACACTGCTGTGATGTTTTGGAGAGCAGCAGTTTCCCCCACAGTGTCTGGCCACTGACAACAACTTCAATGATTCCTTTAGACCGTTAGCTGTTCATGCTCTTGGATGAACTGTGTACCTTCCTCTATGAACAATGGCATAGAATTGCAGTAAATCATTACCATTTACAGACAACTTGTATACAAACGAACATCCAAACGTCTTGAGACGCCTTTCCCACCTTATGAAAGCCAATAATTTCATAACCATAAGTCTTCTGAGATTTCTTTGTTGTTTCTATGTTTAAAATCAGGATAATCTCCTTGTGAAGAAAAAATTGTGATATTTGAGTGTTTTTCTATAAATCAAAGTCACTCCAATATTCACCTCTCATTCTTTCACTGATTGATTGAACCCCCGTTCTGCCAACTCCTGATTTCAATTAGCTTTTGTCTAAACAGTGTATTCATTATAGACAAGAACAATAAAGTTATATGTGTGTTATCAGTTAAAACATATTCATATTCCTAATTGTTACTTGGATGCAGATCATAAGTGCAGACAAGGGCTCACTTACTTTTCCTTGTCAGTGCACATTGCATCTCCTGTAACTGCTGCTGCTGTTGTTTCAGCTGAATGACTTTACTGTGATGCAGCACTTTGAAATGTATATACCCTGATGTCTGTGAGATTAAATTTAATACAGTAACAATAGAGTGTATGCATGCATCATTTCCTGTGATTCCCTCGTGTGTAGGCAGGCAATTTCAATTCAGGGTGGGAATGGCGGACTAAGCTACAAACAATGAAAACTGCTGTACCATATAAAAAAATAATTACTAAATGTAAACACATTGCATGCTTGCTGCAGTAAAAAATACAAACCAATTCTAGTATAAAAAATTAGGTTGGACTTTGTGGAGATCATGAGGATTTTAATTTTTAGGCACTCCAAACATAGCTTTCATTTCCCAGTTACATGTTTGGCTGCCAGTCAAGGCAGTTTAAACTTCCATTTTGTTGCAAATATTGTACCGTATTGAATTGTAAATACTATTATGTTCATTCATCCCTCAATTTTCCTACACTTATCCAGAGTCAGGTCATGGTGGCAGCAGGCTGAGCAGGGCATTTTCGATGTCTGCTCCTGAGCAGCATTTTGCAGCTCCTCCTGGGAGATCCTAAAGTGTTCCCAGGGCAGATGACATGTAATTTACCCAGCAAGTTCTGGATTTCCCCTTTGTTTTTCTCCCAGTCGCTGCCTTCTGGGCACTTCCCATGCCTGAAATATTTTAGCTGGCTCCTTTCAACACAAAGGAGCAATAACTATCTCTATGATTAAGTCCAGTCACCCTTTGAAAGTATCACATTTTGGCTGCTTGTATCCATAATCTCATTCTTTCCGTCACTACCGAGGACTGAAGTTTGACTGGTCAATCAAGAGCTTTACCTTCTGTCTCAGCTTCTTCTTCACCTCAGTAAAATACCTGCATTGCTGCTGACACTGCACCAATCTGTCTGCAGCAACTCATCCCTAACCCACAGAGAGCAATCTAGCGATTTCTGGCAGAGAACCATGGCCTCAGACCTGGTCGCTTCACACTTGGTTGCAAACTGCCTCAATGCATGCTGAAGATCACAGGCTGATGAAGCCAACAGATCCACATCATCTGCAAAAAGCAGAGTCGTGACTCAGAGGTTCCCAAACTGGACACTCTTCTCACCCCAGCTGTGACTTCAGGTCGTGTTACAAACAGGACTGGAAACAAGAGGCAGCCTTGGCAGACTCCAGCACCCACAAATCATGTTTGATGCAGAGAAGATGGGGAGTTAACAAACTCCCAGCATACCATAGTACCACAGCTAACAATCTTAGGTTTATATACTCCCGATCCTATCAAATTAATTTATTATTTTGTGTCTGCCGATACCATTTTCCTAGATAATACATACTTCAGGTATTGTAGATTAGATGTAGTAGCTGACTGTTCCACAAGGTTAAATCTCTTATTGTTACTCTGCCAAGGAATGCAGCAGAGTTATGCGACGATCAGCGTATGTTTGTCTGTGAATCTGTCTGTCTGTCCGTGTGCAACATTACTCAAAAACGGACTAACAGATTTGGATGAAATTTTTACGGAAGGTCAGAAATGACACAAGAATCACCTCATTAGATTTTGGCAGTGATGCGGCTTATAGTCTGGATCAATGGATTTGTTAAAGATTTCCCATCGCGAGATATAGCGGCCAGCACAGTGTCACCGTAACTATGACAACAAGCGAACACTTTGTTAGCTGCCTGCTGATGATCACGATCCTACTTCAAATCGACCACTGCCGACTTATTGGAAATGATACAAGGAATGATTGAATTGTGGGGATATTTCCGAGTCCCATCAATAAACGGTGGCGGGCTACATATTTAGGTAACGCGATTCGGGATCCCTACACATGCATAACACATACCTGTACTCAGCACAAGGTCAGGGAATGAACAGTCTTGGTGGAGTACTGCGCTCTCTGAGTGCTTTTCTTGTTTAATACTGTAGCAACCCAAGAGGCAGGTGCTTTTGTATTGGCAAACAGACAGCGTTATTGGAGTTTAGCTAGTGTAGGACCACCATGATAGAGATTTCTATGAGGCTTACTTATCTTAGTCCTGCAAACCAGTAAGAAATTAAGCTCAGTTGAGATATCATGGTGATCCTGAAACCAAGTAGAACACCTGAAAGCTATCAATGTGGGTGTATTCTGTTTCTACATGATAGCAGATGGATAAATAGAATTAGGTGTAAATATTGGAAAGGATTGCTCACTCTAAACATCCCATAGTTGAGGATTGGGCTGAGGATTGGGCTGAGGATTCTCCAGGTCCACAAAAAACATGAGGAAAGGATGGTCAAACTTCTACGATCCTCCTTAGTAACTCCAGCTACAGAGCTTGTCCACTGTTAAAGAGCCAAAATGAAATTCACATTACAGATATAAAAGGGTGTGAGCAACAACAAACACCTGGTTTTATTTCAACCACAGCCGTGGTCTTTCCACACTATATTTTTACACTGACTTCCAGAGTCTTCCTGAGAGATTCTAAGTCCAAATGTCCCAAATCACTAACATCTCTGTCCTCCTTTTCACCACATGTTCCAAAGTCTTCCAGGTACATTGTTGTATGGTTCCCTGTCTACCAGAGACAACTTCTATTACACTAAACAAGTGTTTAACTGTGTTTTTTTTTTTTGCTTACACTTTATAGGAATCATTATATTTAAGTACATTTATGCAAAATGGCCAATGTTTGATAGGTTTAGAATAAAAAAGTTCTTTCAGTTTGATATTTGGTGTAAAACATTATCAGTAATAACAGCATCTAAATAGTTTTTTTTTCTTTTTTTAAGCCTAATCTGATTAACTAGATACTCACAGCTCAGCAATTAACTACTAAATGATGACTATGTGTCATATGTATTGTGTTGTGTTGTGTATTAGAAATACAGCAGTGCCCTTGGTCTGAATCCTAGTGACTAGTGCAGAATTCAATGAATAATAAATCACAAATGTGAATGCCAAAGTAGATTCATCAAATCCTCATTGACCTGCACTAGCATGGGGAAAAAAATGTCATCCCATTTACCAGCTCACTGTGATTGCAGTTTAACAGGAGAAGCAATTCGCATTGCAATGAATACTTTTCATCTCTGCAATTCATCCATCTTCTTGAGTGAAATATTTACAATGATCATAAAAAAAAATACTCAAGCCCTGTGCAGAAAATCTGTTCTTTCTTTCCGTGGACACACACACACACACATCTGAGTGGGCTGCAGCCAATGGAAAAGTTCCAATCACAGCCAGGAGCATAATGTCTGATGACAACATACCATAAATGATCATTACTTAATTCATTCACATGAAATGAAAGCTAAACACCAAAATACAAAAAACCCCAACAATATCAACACCAACATTTTTGTTTGCAGTTAGTGTGTGTATAATTCTCAGTGTGACCCAACGGAAAATAACTAAATGTTGTTAAGTTAATGGGACTGAGATCTTTTATTTAATGGAGCAAGTCAATATTTTGGGACATAGCACTAGAGAAAAATATTACTGGGGGTCAACTAATTGGATCCAATATTCTTCTTGAAATAAGTATTTTGGAGTATTAGTATAGTTTTTTTATTATGTTTGAAGGATTTACAATAAAAGTAATTTATTTTAAAAGGTGATAGTTTGTCTGCGTCTCAACAGCTTCTCTTTTAAAACAGAAATTAAAAAGCAGCATTTTAATTTTATGTTGGAGTTGCTGTTTTAACATTTTACTGTTACATGAAGGAACTATCAAGTTGGCATTGATTTTGTTCTTCCAAAAGATATTGCACGGTTTTGGTGGGGAGTACATCTAACACATTGGTCCAAAATCTCCAATAGGAGTTCAGTTCAGTTGGGATATAGTGGCTATGATTTACATAACTTTCATCAAAACATTCAGTGAATCCCTTTGACCTATAGATGAGGGGCATTTGAGATCACTCCAGTTAGAACAGAAGCGCTTCACTAAGAACAACTTTGTGTGGATTTGCAGTGATCTGTCTCTCTAAGGGAACAGATGGACCAAACCAGGCCAGCAAAATGTTGTGCTGGACAACTTGTTGAAAAAGTGCTTTCTCTTCCTGACATGAAGCTGCTAGGCAACCAGTGGAAAGGTTGTAGGAAGTCACTGCTCCCTAAATGAGCAGATCATATCATTCCATCTAACTGTATATATAAATGATGAAGTATTTATTTAGAGGAAGATTGTGGGTCATGGTCACTCTAGAGATTAAAAATGTAAAGACTGATATAAAGGATGATGCATGACTGGAACACAAGTTTCAGTTAAAGAAATTAAACACTTGGTATTCCTTACACCTTCCTAACCTCCACCTTCACTTCAAACTGCACTCTGTGAACGTCACACTACTTCCCTCTTCATAAATTAACGATGCAAATTAGGTAAATATGAACATAATTCACTGGAGACAAGGTTTACTGTCCTGGTATCAGCGGGTGGTGTCTGTGTGAGGGACCATACACTCTACTGCATAGTTTTATTGCAGCCATCAGATATTAATCTGAGCCTGTAAACTCCATCTCTTTCCATCTCTCTCTCCAGGAGCCTGTATCGGCTCTCAGGGTGACTTTCAAACTTAACACATGGCGGCCTAGTAACCAGATGGGATTTTTTTTTCCAGCAGCTGCATCTCCTGTTTTTGGAGGACCTCTGTCAAAAAATCCTCATGAATTGCATCTGAAGGACACAGATTTTGCTACTGTGTGTGTGAGAGAGAAAGAAGATGAACCACACAGCATGGGTCTACAGCAAATAGGCCTCCTCAAAATGCCTTCAGGCTACATTTCTAGCGGAACGCTATTTAGTACCCACAATGCAACTTGACTGAAGACTTCATCCAGACAGAACACAGAAACGAAACATTTTAACAAAGCGAAGCAAAAGAAACAAACAGTGCACAAAGTAGACTGCATAACTGTGTGTAAATGTCAGTGCCAGTCACTTTATTTGCCTATATTTGCTCACTGTCTGGGAAGGAAATGACAAAAAAGATATTTGTTTGAGCATAGACTAAGGAGAATAGTTATATTCTCCCATAAAGGCTTCAAAACCTTAAAGGATATCCACTGGCAGCCAGCGTCGGTTCTCAGTTTTATCACAGTAACAGTCACAGCTCAGTATAAAGACGGGAAAATATATCTATAAAATTGGCTGGTGTGTCAGTGAATTCGCAGTGGGGAACATTTACACAGAGAATGGCTGATCACTGATGGTGATGCCTAATCAAGCCTCCTTCACTGAAAACAGCGCCTCTGCCTTCTGTTTAAAGGAGGCTCATGTGTGACTAAGACTCTCGCTAAAGATTTAGTCTGATGCTGCTTTTTGCTCTCCAGCAGAGAGGAACTCACATGAAAATCTTTCAGTTCTACTTGCAGTGTTTATACCAAGTTCTGCAGTCCTGATTATTCTTCACATGCTTAGTAGCAAACCATGTCTTCTCCATTCGCCGTATGTCAGAGAAAGAAGTGATTCACTGTTCGTGTGGTGAATATTTTTGGTTGGTTGTTTTCGCAATGGAGTGTTGACAGGCAAAAGCAGAACAAACTTTAATGCTCATTAATAATTTACGTCAGTCTCTCGACAGTCAGAGTGTGTGTGTACATGTATCATAAGCTGAAATGATGAGTCATTTATTGCAGTGATCAAGTTACAGAAAATGACTGGCAGATAGTTCAATCATTAATCAGTCTTTTGTCATCATTTTCAAGTAAAAGTGTGAAATATTTGCTTCTCCTGGCATCTTGTTGGCAAGAATTCTGCTGTTGCTGCTTTTCTTTGCCTTGTGTGACACTAAACCAAATATTGGAATTGGGAAATGTGTTCCACATGTTTCATAGAGATTATTTGTAAGTAAAAGCTGCAATACTAAATGTCAAAATACTCCAGTGCAAGTCACAGTCCTGCATTGGAAGTGCTCCCATCCACAGAAAAATATGTTTAGTCAGTGTTACATCTCCTTATTGTTGGAACGTTATTGTACAGAAAAGTGGATGTGCAATTTGACTCAGGAAAAAACTTTAACTCTGAGTTTCAGTAACTTATTTACCTTATTAGTATATACATTTTTAATATCTCATGAAATACATCTTGTCTACATGTTGCAAATTAGAGGTAGGTCATGTGTGTGTGTGTGTGTGTGTGTGTGTGTGTGTGTGTGTGTGTGTGTGTGTGTGTGTGTGTGTGTGTGTGTGTGTGTGTGTGTGTGTGTGTGTGTGTGTGTGTGTGTATTATATACATATATATAATAAATCTAATTTTCTCTACTCCATTATTTTCTTTGCCATGAAGTCAGGACTCATCTGAACCAAAATAAAAACCAGAGACACCTTTCTCAGATGTAAAACATGTCATCTTTGACAGAGTTGCACAGATGGTGCAAGGACATTATTCTGTGCAACTCCGATACTGAACTAGCCTAGCCGCGCTAGACCCATGTTCTGAAGGCACAAGGGTCTAGGGCCGCTCGACAGGGAGGGAGGCGGGCTTAAAGGTTGTCTTTCACATCACTCTGCAGCAATTGGGTAGGTATACAAACAATCAGCGCAACGAATAGGCTGACGGAGTTCCTAGAGCGCCGGCAGATTGTGGCTAAGTCCCATTAGCTTCCCAACCAGCGGAGCCAACTGGTATATTAAGGATTTGCCATATCCCGTCGGCATAAGTCCAAATACGTCTTTCTTCTCAATGAAACACTTCAGTGCCGTCCTTTGTTTATCTTTCAAGTTGAATTTTAGCTTCAAATCTTTAAGGGCTGTGGCCAAAGCCGAGTCGAAAGATAACTGTTTATTGTGCGCCGGTTGTTTCTGTCAGAATCGTCACGCCTCTGTCATCACTTCATTACAACCGCCTTCTGACTCTACACTTCATGGTGATTCGTCCGGCCAGTTTTAGGAGAATCCAGCCTTGAGCCTTATGAAGGGTAACTAGACCCTCCCTGGCAGAGAATTAAATTCGTTGCTGTGGGTTGTCTAGCACGGCTAGGCTAATACTGAACAGCATTTACTGTTTTTAGAGAAATTAAGAATATATCGGTGTTTAATCGGCAAAACTCTGGCCGATGATGATTATTTTGAAAAGAGCCATAATCGGCTGATTTAATCGGGCGGCAGACAAACTACTACTGTTTACCGTCTTCCATTTCGAGTTGTCTAGTTCCATTGCCGGATCAACTGTCCATTTGCGAATGCATGACGACAAGTCTACTTGGACAAACTGCACAAAATGCATTGCCAGAGATATTTCAGGGATTTTGAGTCATTCTGTGCTGCAGATGCATTAATTGCGTTAAAATTTGTAATCAGATTAATTATGATGATGGATTAATCCACGTTAATGCATTAATTTTGACAGCCCTACTTTAAACATGTTGGTATGAATAGTACGAGATAAATGCTTTAAAAGTCAATTATTCACTATGAAGGCAGAATAGTTTCTGCTGGTGTCATTGCATCATTGGACTGTAATGCATTATCATGTAATCTCTATTTTAGTGTCACTGATTGGCGTGCAGCTAATCTTGAATACAACTGTTAGTTTTATTTAATTAAAGAGCAAAACATCAACCGATCTGATCAATTATAGAGCTGAAAAGATTATTTGATTGCCAGAGAAGTTAGCAGTTGGCATCTCTTCTGTTAATTTAAATAATCATCATTTTTCAAGCACAAATGAAAAATGCATTTTTACTTCACTGTGAAGATTTACTGTACTTCTCCGTTTATGTCATTGAAAGTTGAATATTTTGGAGCTTGGCAGGGTTTTTTTTTTTTAGGTGAAACAAGATATCCGATGACTTAATATTTGAATCATTAAAAAAAAGACTTTTTTCATTATTTTATGGCAATTTAATGACCATCTGGTTGGTCTGTTAATTAAAAAATGATGAAAACAATCACTGGTGGATAAATTAATTTCATTCATACAATTTGTTTGTGAAATCTTAATCTGCTCAGCAGCACTGCAGCTCTCAGAAAAACGCAGTCAAACACAAAAGACAATAAACCCTCTAAAATTAAAAGGAGAAAAAGCAAAGTATGATTCCATCAGAATTACACTTAAGTACAGTTCTTTACTTGTGTACCTCAATATAAGTCCATGTGTAGGTCTCATTCTTAGCTGCATCTGCAATTCAAGGTTGTGTGGGTGACTGAATCTTCAAAGCAGCATTAATGAGCTTATTATCATTCCTATTTGGTCTGTCAGCTGTTAAGAAATTTAAATTAGACCCACATCCAGGCGTATTATTTATGCAGTTTAAACAATAATTAATCAGTACAGGAACAGATTGATGTACACAGCTGAATAATTACTGAGCCAATGAAGATAATAAATATATAAATCACAGGAAACGTGTTTGTCAGAACTGCCATTCCTCAGCTTCACAACAGCAAATGCATAGATGTGTGGTCACAGTAGCCTGAACATACACGGGACACTGAAGAACGTAACTGCTCCTTAAAAATTTACAGCATCTGATCATACACACACAAACACACACACAAACTTGTCTTCAGCAAACCCACAAAGACAAATCAGCTTTCAGTTGTATATCAAACTCTCATTTTCCTGCATTTTTCTTTCTTTGCCCATACTCCTCTTTTTTGTTCATTCTTTTGTGTGTCGTGTTTCTAAGGATTCTCAGAGGTCCAATTTGCCCAGCCAACCTTTAGTATAACAGTTTTGCTGACACACACTTTGCTTGTTTGTTTAGTTTCTGCAGAGTGTGTGGATCTAATTAGTGCTCCCCCTGATTTCCCCCCTGCAGAGTGCACTGTCCTTGTTCAGCCTCTTGCTGTCCCATCATATTTTTCTTTTCATGTACACTTGCGTTTGCTCCCATTTATATGCATGGGCATGAGTGTGCACGCAGAGCCATGGTAACGTCTGCGAGCGAGTGGAAGCTTTTTGATGAATGTGTTTGTGTGAGTGCGAGCTCACCCACAGGTGTGAAGACAAACTCATCTCTTTGTAGTAGTTCCTCATGTGTCCTGGTGCAACACTTAAATGAAGTCAACATCCTTTTAAAGTGGAGGAGGAGGAGGGGGAGCAGTGGAGGACGCATCCAGGGCCTTTAGTAATGTGGTCAGATCCCTGCTGGGCTTTTCACTTCAAGGTGGAGAGCGCCTATTTCCTGTTCACCTCAGATGTGCTGCTATCTCGTTCTCTTCTCCTGAAGAGAAACATGCCTGTCTGTGCCAGTACTGATGATTAGCAGGATACACACACACAAATGTACATGCACTGGAGAGGTTCAGTGTATTGGAAGAATGAAGTGGCTATACTGAATCAGCATTGGTACTCATGCAATCAGTAACTTTAGAACATTTATGATGTTCTCACCTACTGTTAGTACTGTACGGACTGAACTGCCTTTGAATGGCTGCTCCACTCGGGAGAAAGTGAACTAGTCTGTGACCTTATTGTAAATTTTAAGTTGTTTTTTTTGCACATTTCTGTAAATACAAGCATTTTAGGCACCGTATGCTATCTCTCTGACCAGCATAATTTGCACATCAATTGCATACCTTAAAGGGGGATGAATAAAATAAACATCTGTCTATCTATCATTTCTAAATTTTATGCCAAGGCTCAGCAATAACAAAACAACAATACAATCTAAATGTATAGTGAGTGTATGAGTCTGTGCTCATTTCTGACAACAGAAAGGAGCTGTGACCCTCCTTTATTTTGTAATAAAACACCTCCCGAGCTAAAAGAGTGGGAGAAAACGAGCGAAATAAAGATGGGGTGATGGAATTGGAAGAGGGAAGAAAAGCGTTTAGAAAACTAAAATAAAAGGTGGATGGAATGAAGACAAAGTAATGAGGAAAGGAGAGAAGGAGGAGAGGGAGAGGTGAAGATTGCAGCCACGAGAGGCCGACACCATCCTCGTCAATAATGCATAGGTAATTGGCTGACTCCTCCTGAGCGTCGATGTGAGCCTGAATAAATAAAGCCGGGTGTAAATAAAAGAGCTGCTCAAATATTTAAAGAGAAGCAAATCAATGGCTGATGCCCCAGGTGAGCAGGTGAGAGGAGGAGAGAAAATCCCTCTCCCCCTTCTCGATCCTTACTCACTCTCTCTCTCTCTCAATGCTGCTTTCTTCCCCTCAGCCTTAAATAAGAAGGTGGCCTGTGTGTGTCTCAAAGCGTTTGTAACAATAAGCTGTGCAGGTAACGCTTAAGAAGCAGTGTGTGCTTATTTGTTTATTTGCATGCATCTCCTTCGTCTTTGTTCTCTTGAGCAATCTCCCCACAGCAACTCTCCATTCTTATCTGCTTTCTAACCATTTTTCTCCCTCACCTATGCCATCTCTTTTCTACGCTCCCTTTTTCATTTCCACTTCCCTCATCCCTCTATCTCTCCCTCTGCCCTCCTTCCCTCCAACCTCTTTCATAGCCGGCGTAGGTGAGGCCGGTTAAAACGGATAAGGATCCCCTCAGGGAGTTCCAGTAATGAGGTAGAGAATGAATGAGAGATGGAGCGATGGAGCGAAGGTAAGAGAGAACTTGATTCAAAAGGCAGCAGTGGTATTCACAGCACAGAAATGCGCATGCAGTGGTAAGTAAAATGCTGGATGCAGTGTAACTTTCAGGTGGTGTTTATGCAAGTCAGGCACAAAAACATGTCACATTGTCTAATGTTCTGTTTGTAGGATAATTCCAGGATTTTACTTTTTGCTCAGTGTCTACTTGAGTGTCTCCCTTCAGTGCTTTGCCTAAGTAGAATAAGAATAACAGGAAGTTTGACATCCCTAACGGATGTTTCAGAAATATGTTTGACTGAGAGGAGGAGGTGAAAAATCACCAAACCTGCCATCAAGCACGGCAGTGGCAGCATTATCCTCTGGTGCTGTTCCGGTGCCAAATGAACTTGTAAATTAATACTGAAGAAAGAGGACTACCTCTTCTTTATTCAGGAAAATCTAAAACCATCGTCCAGTAGGTTTGCTCTTGGATGCAGCCAGATGTTCCAACAACACAATGACTCCAAACACACGTCAAAAGTGGAAAAGGCTAAAGGATTAAAATTAATGTTTTAGAGTGGTCTCTCATCAAGAACCGGTTGACTCTGCTGAAGAACCAAGTCTGTGTCAGAAATTTCTTTTTGTTGTACCAATTCTGTCAAGATTCATGATCAAAGCTAAAACCAGAAGCATGTGAATGACTACCAAAAGCACCTAGTTGAGGTGAAAATATTGTCATATATACATTTTAGAACTAAGAGATTTTGCCATATTTTCAAAAGGCCTATAAAAGGCCAAGAAAAAAATGCATGATTATTTTTGGCAACAATGACACATGGGTTTCAAAAACTCCATTAAAAAAAAATTCAGTCATAGGATTCACTGGAAACTTGTAAATTTTATGATATGCATGGTCTTTACAAGTGTTTGTGAACTTTTGTTCAAAACTTTCTTTTTTTTATAACTTAAACCAAAATGGCCTCTAAGGGAATTTCTCCTGCTGTGAATAGTGTGCTGGTTAAGACAACAACAAATGTGATGGAAAACACTGTATTATATGTATAACTAGTTGTGTAATTTCTACAGTGTAGAATTTCATATTAATACCGCTCGGTCATTTGCGGTATTTTCAGTATCTTGTTCACAGTTCACTATACACTGAAATGTCACTTCTGATGAAAGCATAGACTTAAAAACAATCATTTCAACCAAACTTACTCTGTTTGCGACAGAGATATCTGGACATCCTCTGACTTAAAAATCAACAACCTCCTCCTTGCCACATCAACAAAGCCTTTGTTCATTTACTGCTGAATCTGAGCATTTTTTGACAGCAAACACTAAAGGAACAGAGAGTAAGAGCAAGCTCTAGAAGTGCTCAGCTTTAAAGTATTATCTCAGTCAAAAGGTGGATAGTGGAAAAAAAAACAGCATACAAATGTTGAGTAAACTGGGTTAAGGTTTTCCTTGTCTCTGCAGCTAATGGTACAAATGCATCATTGTTGCAATTTGTCATGAAACAGCCTGCAGAAAGGGATGTCTGACTCTTGTTAAATGTGCCCTTTGAGGTTGACGAGCATCAAAACGAATACATTTCAAAATAAAGCGCAGGGTCAATTCAAGTCACCAGCGAGGATTTAGGGTGAATCATTTGCAAATTGTCTCTTTCCTTTTAAGTCGTTTCAAGCGGCGAATGATTCTTTTATTAGAGAAACAGAGAGAAGGGATGATGAAAGACAGCAGAGGAGCTCAGAGCTGGTAAAGGGGCTGGTCTAGAGTTTCCTCCTGCCCAGTGAGGGTGCTCAGCAGGCAAGCCGAGGAGAGGAAGAAAAGGACAGAAATGAGAGCATCTTTTAACATTCTCCAATGTTTTCTGACTGATGTTGGAATCAACTTTGAATGTCTGTCACTTCAAACACTGACCAGATCACAGAACAACAAAGCAAACAAGGCAGATAACTAACAGCCAATAAAGGAAGACACAAAGATGGAATGTGGCAATTATCTACAGAGAAAAGGAGGAAACCAAAGTGTTCAGTAGCAGACCCAAAAATTTCACAGTACACAGAGACAGTATGCTGAGTTGTACAGTACTGATCAATCTTCAGCCTGCAGAATGTGAACTGCGTTGTATGTCAGGCAGACTGTATGTCCTCAGAAGAAAGAAAAATTCAATTGAAAATCTAATCCTTGTCTGTACAGTGGACATGTTTGAGCTTGTTTTAACATCAACATGACAGTTCAATCATTTTCTCATGCTTCTGCAATGTAGCTCTCCAGAAATAATAGCTTCTCGTCTCACTCTGATCCTATTTGAAGCTTTTAAAATGCTCTACATTATTTCCTCCCACCTTTTATTACAAAAACTCAGCTCTTGAGATACCAGATAGAGCAAAAGAGTAACAGACTTACTTTGAGATTCACATACTTCTCTCACAATAGCAGATCCAAGAATACTTGTTCTCTAGTTAACAACTACACAGTTATGTCGCAATTAAGCTAATTCTACATCAGCTGCAGAACTTATACCAGTCTGCCGCAACATTAAAATCAGTGACAGGCGGAGTGAGTGACATTTAATGCAATGTTGAAGACCAAGCACGCCCACTCATGGACCCACCACTCTCAACCGACAGTGTTTTCCTTGAGCAGGACAATGCAGCCTGCCAAAAACAGCTTAGGACCAGCTCGAGGACGACAACTGAGAACCCAAAACGTCCAAACTTCATATATGCCACTCTGATGAAGCTTCAGTAGGAAGTGGTGGAACAAGCCTGATCAAGACAGGCCCCAATCTATGACAAACTGAGTGAGAACTGTCATTTTTTCTTGTCCTTTGACATCTTCATGCTATACGTTACACTGGGGATTGACCAACATGAGTTTTTCAGGGCCGGTGCCGATTATTGGTAATCAAAAATGGCTGATATTTGGAGTCAATATACATTAAATATGTTCAACAATGTGAGATCCAGATACATGAGAGCAGGGACTTGGCATTCATTACTAGGCTTTTTCTTTAATTTAATAATAGTTGGACAATTAAAATATTACTAATTGGAGAAGTGTCAAATATCGACCTCAATAATCAGCCAGGTCAATCCCTTCACGACACAGTACTGTTTGCCTCATGTGCATTTTGCTTTATTTTATCTCATACATAGCATATGCTATCCTTGGCTTGTTTTCCTTAAGATTATATCACAGTTTACATTGATCATGTTGGTGATTAAAGCAAAACACACAGCTATTAATTATTTTCAGTTGTCCATTACTAATTTACAGATCAAACGTGGCTTAATTGTTCTCTTATTCTTACTTACCTTTCTTCCTCTGAATACCATGCAGGAGGCTGCAGCACTTTCTGAATTTAAGGTGTCAGAGTGACATCACTGGACCAGACCAAGTGGAGGGTTTTTTCTTTCTTTACAAATGTTTCTTTTCTATTAAAAGGCATAATTCGGTAGTGACTTCAAATGTTGAGCTCATATGTAGACATTTACAAATTCCAACAAGTTTGTAGTGTGTACAGTGATGCTGTTTGTAGTTTTGTTTGAAACTAGGTTTTAAAATAGGTCACTGTGCTGTATGATGGACTGAAGTGATAAAGGTGTGAACTGATCCCCTTATTTCAGAGGGAGATATTTTCCTCACTAGAGAGGGAGGTAAATCTGTGCTGGCAAAATGTGCTGTTTTTTGGAGAAGCTATGGGTTTATTTTCAAAGTATTTTTCCTTGTTAATTATTTTTCTTATATTTATTTGTCACCTTAAGTGCCACATGAATTGAGGAACCCTGTAAAGTACATTTTTTACCCTTTTTGCATGCAAGAAGTGAGCTGAGTCTGCCCATCTTTGACCGTTTGACTACTCTACATACCCCACAAAGTACAAAACTCAAAGGACCCACTGCAGACATTTTGGTGCTGCACACCACCGAGCACATCCAGAGATCACGTGTCTGTGGCTCAGCAGAAAAGAGCTTTAACTGGCAACATCAAGGGACCATGCACAACAACAAGAGGGTGGTTTTCTAATGCTGTTGCTGATTGGTATATAGCTCAAAATAATGCTGCTTTCCTTGTACTTAAGCAATACTCCATCATTTACAGTATTTATAGTACTACTGTATTTGCAGGTCTGATGGGAAGACCAGCACTTGTAAAGCACTTTGTCTATTAGCTGGAGCATGCAGATATTTGGAAAAAAGGTAAAAGAAAACAAGCCAGAATTTCAAAATGTCTACAATTATAATGGAAATTTTCCACAATGACAATGATAACAATGATAAAGATACTGTCTCCCCTAGCTTTAACTAAGAAAATGGCAACAAAAGCCCTGCTCATACATCATTTTTTACATTAGATTTACTTTATATCAAAAGCAAGTAATACTGATATCCAAGAAGAATATCATGTTTCACAAGCATTTCTCAGTTTTGAATTTTTCACTTCTTTACCTTTGTACTTCCCAGAACAGTCATTCAGGAGAAACCTTGTAAGATCTCCCACAGTGCTTTATGATTTCAAGGGGGTTTTGTCTCAAATCCTTCTCATGATTTCCTTCTTTTCATCCAGGTCAGCATTTCATTCATTCATTCAAGTGATATTTCATTCTTTTTGCTCATTAGCTCTTCTTGAGCTCCACAGTCTTTATCTTCTCAGCAGGCATTTCGACTCATCATAGCAGGGAAAGCAAAGGTGTAACTAGTGATATTAGCAATTGTTCTGTTTTATTCAGGCGCCCCACCATAACAGCAGCAAGGCATAACATACCAGGAGTCAAGAACTGAACTATTGCAAATGAAAAATACCAATTTTCACTTTTTCACAGCCTGAGAGATGATCAGCCAGGATAACTGAGAACATATGTATGACTGTGTAGGGCCTTTAAAGTCTGCTTTAATGGCGATGATTATAAGATAAGTCCAGAAGATAAGCAGTTAAAGTCCGATGAGTTTTTTTTTAATCTCTCAGAGAGTGGTGTTCTTATTTTTAATTACCATCAGAGATACCTCCTGTTATTTGGTGCTGCAGTATTGAAATAAAAGTGTAAAAGCTAAAACATTGAGAGGCATCCTGTTGGGAAATAAACTGTTTTTGCAGAGGGAAAATGCAGCTATCATCATCACATTGCTCCTGCTCTGTTTAGTTAACACTTGAGCCTGTGAACAGTTTGTGTTTGACCTGCACAGTTGTTTTCATCTAATCTGTCTGATACCTCTTGCCATGACACTGTGGGTGCACAGACTGTTCTTGATTGAAACCTCTGACTCTTCTCTTAGTGTTGCACCTCACGACTGGAATAATACATGAAACGCTGCTCCCAAGTCAGAGTGGGAAATGAACGAAGCATTAGAATGTAGCACTTTATGAGAATGGAGAGTGACAAGGAAACTGGATTCACAAGCGTATCGACGAGCTGTCAGATGAATTTCAGATTAGTGCTTTATGCCAGGAATCTAAATTAAGATCATACTTCCATCGTTGTGAAGCTTTTTTCTTGTTTTTGTATGTATTTTAGGTTATGACATTTACACAAAACCGACTATGTGTGATGGATGGATGGATGGATGGATGGATGGATAGATAAGAATTTGATGTACAATATGTGATGTCTCTGTGCAGGCCCTTGATTTCTTTACAGCAATGCAGGACAAAGTATTAAGATCCTTCAGTAAAAAAAAAATAAAGAAAAAGTACAGCACTGCATTGACTGATATAATGTTATATATGACATCATTTGATTATTAGTACTTAACAGTATATCACTGTTGTGACTGCAGGAGGTTTGAAATACAATTTTCTAAGCAGGGGCACCAGAAAACTCTAAAGCGTCATCAGACGATTAACGAGAGAAAAAAGGTAGAGTTCAGATACACAAATATGTCTTCAGCTTTGGACTTTTCCTTCATTTTTTTCTTGAAGTTTTGGTGAAATATTGAATCAATTATGGAACTGAAACCACATGAGAGGCAAAAAGAGCTATTTGATGGAGCTCAGAGACGTTTGAAATGCAACCTCGACTACACAGTGACTTTGACAGATACCAGAAGTTAAAGTTTTAAAAAGCACTGGTTTAATTTTTAACATTGTGTTGTATTTTAAAAGCTTGTTTTATTATTCATTGTGCAAAATCTCAAAAGTAAATGACGCTTTCAAATGGAAGTGGTGCAGTGGAAAGTACAATATGTCCCTCTGAAATGTGGTGGAATGTAAAGTCACATCACATTTCTTTTTTTGTTGTTGTTGTGCATGGACATACCTCAGAGTTGTAGTTCAGTACAGCACTAAAGCGTAAATGTGCTAAGTTCCCGCTGGTTAACATGAATAGATTAACAATTCTAAAACTGTTGCTCAGACAACCCTGGGATGGTTAACCTAAACTCACTTGATTTGTTCCAGTATTCTATAGCTTGTGTAGCGCAGACTTAAATATTTTCCCTGTCAGAATCACCTGCATGTTTAACTCTTTAATTATATTACTTGTAAATTATTACGGTAAAATTCTGGTTTCATAAGAAAAATCTGATCCCTGCAATATACTCTCCAGATATATTTATGAAAGATAATTTAAAAAAATCTTGAATATCACAGGTCCAAGGGGCATGTCTTACCCTTTTACCTCCATTTATGTGTTCAGTTTTGTCTTGTTTTCCTTGTCTGGTGACCAACAAATGGTGATCTGATCTTGGATATTCCCAGTGCAACAACAATTGATTTGAACCAGACAAAGGCTGACAATCCAAACCCTAAACACGTTTGTCCCTTGGACTCAAAGCACAAAGCCTTCTTCTGAGTAACTATTTTGAGCTGCCATATAAGAATCACTTAGGGAGAGTGAAAGAAAATCACTCACTGCAGCAGACATCTGAGGAAAGTGGGTTTACCAAAAAACAGAAAATACAGCATCGAGCCAGTCACTGGAGTGTCGTGAACTTCACAGATTTATGGTGTGCATCGAAGTAAGAGGATTTACGAGAGGGATTTTTAGAAGCGGGAAAATGAAAGTTTCAGAAGATATTAAACCTCAAATGATTCTTTTTCCAACTCAGGTCGCACTTTTAGGAATTTTCTCTCCTTAACGAAATTTTATACGCAAGTTCAAAGCATGTTCTTGTCCTATTTTGAGTGATGACCTCTGGTTTATAAAACACTGCACCGAGGCATGTTTCCATAAATGTAGCGCTCAAAAATAGACATGAGTTTTAATTATAGCTGGGATTATTATGAATCACAGGGTGTGTGTGAGAGAGAAAGAGTCCAGGGACTCCTCTACAGCAGAAAGGAGCTTTGATCTACCCAAGGCAACATGGAAGGAGAATTCACGGATTATACTGGGGTGGGCAGAGACAGTAGGGGAAAAAAACACTTCTGGTGGCCTTGTTCATGTCAGAGAAATGATAGCTTCATGTCTTTCTTTCTTTCTGTCTCTCATATTGTACACATCCACTGTAAATTCAACTTAAAATAAAAGCGTGGTCGTGTAAAACCTCAAGAGATTTGTGATGGACTTGGAAGATTGCGTTGACAGGATGGGACACAAATAGCCCAGCTATACGTCCCTACATGACAGCGCAGATGGATGTGAGAAGACTACTTGGAGGCAACAAAACCGCCACTGGGAACACAGTAAGCCAGTATGAATGACAACCAGACTTAACACAATACAGCAGTTACAGTCTCTCAGGCAGCTACTGTAAGCATATAAGAGAACAATATCATTTTTTCAAGTGTGTCTGACTGGAAGTGAAGCGATAATTAGGGAACCATTACTTTGCTGAAATCCAAACTGTTATTGAGTTTTAGGTTTGTTTGGTTAAAACTCTCCATTAAGCCCTTTATTAGACTCAGTTGTGTCCCCAGAGTCTTCCCCAACTGACAGAAATATGAAAGCCCTTTTTGAGTAAGATCTTACTAGACTTTCCTGTGCTCAAGCTGTTTAATAAAGAAAAGATAAATAAATAAAAAAACAGCAGATGGTGTAAAGCAGCCTCATCCTGATTGGATCTTGCAAAATTCTAACATTTATGAAATCCCAAAGGAGACAGTTTGTATATGTTCACTTACTATTCTAAAAAGAGCACCAGCAACTGTAAGAGAACCAGCAAATGAATAGTGCCAATACTGTCCATGTCAGCATCAGCTTCCTAGTGATTTCTTTGGAGTCACACAGTGGTTTAATTGTCACCTACTTATTGTTCTGCTCTGTTCAGTTAACACTGTGGCCTGCTGCAGCTGTTTTCTCCTCAGCATGCAGCGCCTTGTGCTTATTAAAGGAAATCATCCTAATTTTAAAAAAAAACAACACTACTGGTCATTTGTTCAAATGACTTTACCTCATCTCAGTACGTGCATCTTTTCCTGGTCTCACATTGTCAGATCATTGTGCAGCACAGTATGGTCTGATTAAGAGTCATTCTACAGGTGAAAAAGTGCTTGTTTAAACCAATCCCAATCCCATCGGGCAGAGGTAAGCGTAGACATGCAGTAACGGTGTTCCCTCCAACCAGTGACATGGGAATTGATTTGGTGATACATTTGCATGCAGGAAGGTGAGGCGAGTGGTTAAAATGCTTAATTCACTCCAAAACACCGGCAGGAACGCCTTACTGCACGATCCAGAGCCTTTGCAAAACTTGTAATTTTCAGTGTGGTACTTTGCTAGCCTGGTGGTTGTTGCTGTTGTTTGCTGTAGTGGCAGAGATTTTGAAAATGATAACCTGTAGATAGCAAGATAGCAGAAGGGGAAGGGAAAACTAAAATGCATGGCTAATGGCAGACTCCAATGATGGCTTTCCGGTTCAGGAAAAAAACAAAACATGTTTGGTACTTTGTTTAAATTGCATAAAATGAATAATTGTATACATTGTTTTTGTTTGTTTGTTTTAGTATTAAACACAAACCAGCTTGACCTTGTTGTACTTTAGGAAGGAGTTACTGACAGGTGTTCTGACAGACAGGTAATAATGCAAAGATTCGAATATCAAGACTGAAAAGCAGACTTTGTATTTTGGGTCTTAGCAACAGTTATAAAAAATATCGCTCCCATAATGATTAGGCTCACTACTTCAAAAAGCTTTTTTCCTTTTCTCCAAGACTTTTGTACTACTACTGATGCCACTCCAGCACAATAAGCTAGAGTACAGAGGTGATAAACTTAGCTTAGCATAAAGCTTGCTCTGTCCAAATTAAAAATGTTTCACACAACATTTCTAAAGCTTGCTAATCAACACATTGTATTTCAAGTAAATAATTTTGTTCACTGCAGTCACAGTGAAGCTGAAGTGTGTGTTTTATCCTCCCACTCCTGCCCATATGGTATATGGTGAGCTGCTGAAGTGTACCAGGAGATTTTTTTAATTTTTTTCTTTAGTTGACCTTTTCTCATAAGCGCTCCAGGCACAGAATCATTGTAATTGGAAACATTAAAGAAATTCATTGTAGGTGATAATCAAAGAAGTGTTTAATTAACAGGGTTTTGTTTTCAAGCCTCAGGCAATTTATTTGTACTGTATCATCCCTGTGGTCCCTCATACAAACCAGGACAGCTGATTCCGCTGAATTTGCATTATCTTTATTGAAAACTATTGCAATATGTGTCAAAACTGAATGTAAAATGATGTAATATGAGCACAAAAAATAACTGATAGCGGAGAATAACGCTACAACACATCATCTAAAGCCTTTTTGATCCTATGCTGCTGCAGTGACCTGTACATAGATGTGTACGTGTCCATACAATTACAAATTGAATTCAAATTGTAATTGTATGTAGAATGAACCAGCCATAGCCAACTTTAAGACAGAAAAAAAACAAGTTTTATCCAAGTTTTAGTCACAGACTGGAGACAAGGTCTACTGTCATTGACAGAGCAAAGATGTTAAGACACCACACCAGAAGCAACCTTAAAGGAAGACTGTTATCAGGAGGAGACCATGAGAAGGCAGACCATTGGAAGATCCCACAGCACACATTTATGAATGAGGACACTTAAATGCTTACTCATATTTCATTTTGGATAAGTGATTGGCTCACAGCCCCAGTCACTACTTGGACTACAAGAACCACAAACCAGAAACACTCTGATTTCTGAACCTCCCTCCAACAATACCATGATGTAGTGTACTAAGGAGCAGAACATTCCAGAGACACACAAAGAGCCAAAGACCAAAGTTCTGCCATATGTGACAATTTCTACACTTTCTGCTACAATGACTAACACTGAACTCATATTCAGACAAATAAAGACAGGTTTTCTATCATCTTAGACTCAACTATTCTTTATGTGCACTCATTTAAAGGCACTGCTGAACAGTGACGATCAGTTTTGTAATAGTAACTTTTCTTTGTGACCAATTTTTGACCTGTGTTCGATGTTAGAATATGCATAACTGACAAATGGCCCTTTGCATGGTATCTAAAGGAGCATGTCCTGTACAGAGCCCTACTCCTCTACCATCCTCATACCTGTAGACTTACATTCAGCCCTCACTCAGTATTCTGTGTTCCCCT
The DNA here is from genome assembly GCF_021347895.1 of Acanthochromis polyacanthus. Lineage (NCBI taxonomy): Eukaryota > Metazoa > Chordata > Actinopteri > Pomacentridae > Acanthochromis > Acanthochromis polyacanthus. The sequence goes on along the minus strand of NC_067115.1, from coordinate 19,751,227 downwards.
GCTGCAGACTGCTCTGCACGCTGTATGAGAGATTAACCTTCTCTGCATAGTGAATAAAATATTCAATAGTTTATTTTCTCAGGTGTCTTTATTTCCATATTGCAGGACTCACTGTATAAATTCTCAAGGAAATGGCAGTTTTTCCATCACAGTTTATGCCATGCTCTCCGCTTAAATCTTTTATTTTACTTGTTGGCACGTCAGACTGTAAGTTTAACAATCTCTGATGTCATATACATGTTTAGTCTTGCTTTGTTCATCGATCTACAAAGACTACACATCTGTTAACGATGCACTGCCATTTTAGACTATTTTGAAAATATATTAACTAATACAAATGATCAGAAAGTCACTCTGTGAGGGACATCTGGACATCAGCCCTCTCTGACAAAGGTTGTGTCAAAAGTCCCTTTAAAAGGTCAAACCTGAAAGCACCACTTTGAGTCCTCCTTCCCCAGACTCCTTCCTAACAGTCTGACCTAAATCCTTCCTAAATTCTTCCGGACTGAGTGGAGGTTCCACACAACAGCATATATATGAGGTGGACACAAACAAGAACTTTTACTTAATTTTTTTTGTTTCTTTCAATGAACTTCCACGTTTAAACGCCTTCGCTTCATCTATTATAAGAATTTGGACACACATGGATGTAAATTGCGACTTGACTAGCTGCTATACAACTGTGAGGCAGTAATTCTACTTCTGTTTTGTCTACTGTATGTATAATTGCAATAATTGTTTTAAGCTTCAGGTAATGGTCTGAACCCTGCAGCGTGAGAAATGATTTCCCTGAAAACGAGCATAGATTCCCTGCAGTTCCTCTAACGGTGTATTTACTAATCTGGAGGCTCCCACTGTGGCTTCTTTGTTATATTCTTTAAGTTTAGATGGCATAGTTTGGATGATTGTTTAAAGACGGTTATGAAAAGTTGAACCTAAAAGCTTTTGCATCTGCATATCAGACAGATCTCATATATGCAGTGACTTTGTGACTCTATCCTCAATGGAAGCACCGGTGCTGACAGTATCTCTAGTGGCATAGATGAAAGTTTATAATGAGATTCAAAGCAGCAAAAAAAACTTCTTTCACCTGAAGCAACTGTCACTGGGAGAGTGAGAAACAGTCATGAGAACTATACTCAGATCTATGATATTCTCCCTCAAGGCATTATCCGGCATCTCAGAGAGTATGAAGACATAAGAGGGGCATTTCCTACCAGCCGCCTTCACTGCAGGTTTGAATCCATCCTTGGTGTTTGCTCTAACCTTTGGCGGTAAACAGTACATCCAATTTTGCTCTCTATATAAACTTGTCCTCATCTCAAAGAAGTCAGAGAGGTTTTTTTTATGGGTGCAAAAGTCTTTCCTTTATGGTAACAAGAGCTGTGAGGGCAGGAAAGCCGCCTTCTGCAAAGCTCTCTGATATCTTGCTTGTATCTCTGTGTCCCTGTACTGCCACAGATAATCCTTCACTCCTTTAAATTCTCTCCTCAAGGTTCCAGTTGACAACCTCAGAGCTCAGCAAGCTCTGGTCACTGTTTTGATTTGAGATAAAGGATATGACACAGAGAAGGCCATGTTTTATAGACAGATGCTTCTTGTGAACCTCTGCTCTCTGTGGCATCACCTCCAGCAGCTCAGACAGTCTACAGTGTTTATGAAAAGACCTTTCACTGCCAGATGCCGCACAAACTTTCATCAAATGGCCTTGGATGCTATATTTAATGTCTGCGCAAGCCCACAAACTCTGACGAATGACAGAGACGATACCACAACCAGCATCACCCACAACAAACTGAAGGACGCGTAATTCCCTTTCAGACATGCGCTCCTTTGTGTTGATCCGACAGAAGCTGAATGTGTCAGCTTCGTGTCTGAATGTACGCCCAGGTCCTTTTTCCTGTTAAAACATTTCCGTAACGCTTTAAACACAGCACTGTCTGAACTGCACCCAGTCACACACAAGCAAGTAATTAAAGAAAGGCTTTTCACCATGTTTCAGCACCAGTATTTGTCCAATAACATCACAAAGTTTGTTAAATACCTGCAGTATTAAACAGCATCTCCAAATCAATAGAGCTGCATGTGAAAAACAGCACTGGTGACTCCATTAGTAACTTGTATTTGTAAATGATCCCTGAGATGGAGACAGGATCAAATGGCAAGTCACACTGTGCATGTTGTTTTACATCAGACAGGTGAGCTTTCACACGCAAAGTCATGGTTTAGTTTGTTTTTCCCAGCTGTTTTTTGGAGTCTCCAAGTGATGTGTGTGCATTTATTTCTGACATGGATACAGGATTGATATGGATCCAACAGCAGTCATACTGTTGTTTTATTGGTGGTAAAATAGCAGTTAGATTATCATCGAACATGGAGAGAGTTTTTAGTGTTTAGGAAATCATAAATAAACAAGGCTGTCTATTATCTGGACACTTTGATAAGCTGCTATTAGTGTAGATTTAGTTTTTTATTTAGCATTGCATTACTGTGCATTGTACAATACAATGTGATTGGAATCTTGTGTGAATGATAAATATTGCATGCATACCACAGTGACATTGTTCATAAATGATATATTTCCTGAGCATATTACCACTGCTAGAACAATATCCTGGCACATCCCACAGATGCTCAATAAGATTTGGATCTGGGGGATGTGGAACTCTGGTGATCTTAGGTCTGCCGTGTTCGCCGGGCCACTCCTGAGCTGGTTTTTGAGTGTGTCAGGGCGCATTGTCCTGCTGAGGGTGAGCCATGGGGGGTTGGGGGGGAGAGGGGAAGGAGTGTGAAGGAGTGAAGGAGTGTTCTGTAGAGTCACAATGACTTTTGTTTGCAAAGCTCTTATTGTGTCATTTCTGACTTTCCCTGAAAATTTCATCCAAATCCCTTAGTCCGTTTTTGAGTAATGTTTCACATAGAGAGACAGATTCACAGACAAAGGTATGCAGATCGTCACATAACTCCACCGTTCCTTGGTGGAGTAACAATAATAAATCAATACTTCAATCACTTTCATGATATCCATTTTAATTGCTGCTCAGACATCTTATCAGTATTTCTATTTCGCCTACCGCTTCAACTATAACTTCATCTGTTTCAGTGTCTCAGATGTCGCAAAAGCCAAATTTTCAAGAGACATCAGTTTGCTTATTGGTTAAAAATTACTTTCTGTGGGTTTTCTCTTCAGTATGTGGTGAAGGCTGCTCATCAGGAGCAAAAACACATATTTTCTGTCATGTTGTTCACCATATTAAGATGTTGCATCATGTCGGCCTACCAAACAATTTCAAGACAATTCAAATTTCCAGTGAGTAGAATTACTGGAACTCTATTTTGCTAATTATTTTGGTGAAGAAAAAAAATGGGACAAAGCAAATTTACACAAAATAATTAACTAGAATATCTTGTGGCACAAAAGATTTAGGCCAAAGCTGTCTTCCGTTTGCAGAATTTGGGTTTTGACTGCTGTTGTGGAAAAGCAATATCAGGATGGCGTTCCCTTCTGAGAGGCAAAGTCAATACCTGAGACAATTCATTTTCTGTCACCTTATCCTTTACTTTCACTGTGCTTCACTCCCAGTACTTTGCTGTCCCAGGAGGTTTCTAAGACAGACAATGGAAATATTCAGAAAACTTCAGAGCTGATGAGAAGAAACACTGAACTCCTGTTTCCTTTTATATACACCTAGCTGATCTTTTCAGAGTGGTGCTGAAATCCCAATGCGAATTTTCACTCTGCTGAAGTTTCTCATCGACTACAGTCTTTGACATGCTTTGCACTGTCTCGTCATGTTCTCATTTGCCTGAGCATTGTCATTCCCTCTGGACATAAGCACAGACAAGATCACACTGTTTTATATACTCTGAACATGTGTTTAACTTTGTCAATTCATTGTTAAGTTTTAATAGCTTTCCATACCTTAGTTGACACCTTTTTGTGGATTGTTTCTCCTGAATACCATTTATTAAAATAAAAATGAATATCCTTTATTTAAACTGAGACTGAATATTCATTTCTAATTCAGTAGTAGATGACTCCTCTTCATTTTGCCTTCCATTTGGTTGCTTATGAGAAACATGTGTTGTTACGTCATCTGATCCATTAAAAGAATGTATGGCACCCCAAAGATGAAATGTTTTTAGTACAGCTCTGGGTGTCTCTTTTCAATTTCAATAATACATACAATTTTAAACTGTATGATTAGGAAGCAAATATGTAGCCAATCACATTTCCTCTTTACTCCTCCTCTTTTATTGGTTTTCTGTGTAAAAGAGAACTCATAAGTGGGATAAATCTAATTCAAAAAATGAGTGTGAGACAACAAGCTTGAGTCGTGACACACTAATGCTTTATTTACTTAACCTCTTTGACGCCTGAACTTATTTACAATTAAATAAAAAACATTTTTGTAGTGTTTTTGCCGATGCTAAAATAGGTGGAGATTGTTAATTTGTCTATTACACATAGAACATATACATGATAATAATAACAGATATGCAATGATAAGGTCCAACTCCGACCGGTCCTACAAGAAACCAGTGCTTGCAAAAGGTTCTGAGGTACATGTTGAATATGCACAAACCACCACTGGGGGAATGGATACGCTATCTTCTGCAGTCTGAATGAAGGTGGTATGTGGCGAATTCGCTACAACAGGCATCAAGGGGTTAAAACATAATGAACAAATCCTGTCACAACCTCAACACAGCAGGCGTTCATATGGAAAGCTATTCAAACTTGTTAACAAAGCTAAAGTCGTACTTCCAAACAGTGGCTATCCTCTCCACCCTGTAGCCCTTTAGAACCTCCCCTTGTAGTATTTGATTGCTGCACATGTAACTAAACAAGTCTGTCGTGGTGAATTAGCATCCTTGAATATGCAGCCATTAAAAAAACGTAACCTCTGTCACAGAATTTTCTAACATCAGTCATCTCAGTTGCCATAAATAACTATAGATGAAATTTTTACTGAGCAACACTGCAATTACAGTGCTGTCTATCATGAATGTTAGCATTCTTGTCTGCTGTTCCAGAGAGGGTGATATTGTTGGCCAGCAGCCGCAGTGATGGTTTTACTGCTGTAACAGCTGTGAAAACAGAGCAGTCACTGAGATACAGGCAGCCGTCTGGCACTTCAAGGGAGCTCCCTGTGGCACAGTAGCACAGAGCAGCTAACACCTACGTTACAAGGCCTCCAGTACGATACAAGGCCTCCAGGTGTAGCTGCACCTTCCTCCCAACAATGACGTTCATCCGAACAGACCAACTTAAAGATTTTGACAGATTGAATTCGGTGCGCGATGCCCTGAAAGCTGAGAATTTCAAGTTCATTGTAATATGAAGAGACAATATGAATTTCTTTAACCAATCTTTTTTTGACCACCTTTTGCTAAAAGTGTTTGGCTCTTAAACAAAGAAGACTTTATTATGGGAACTATTAATTTAAAGGTAAAACAAGGACAGCAGTTGGTTCACTTACTGTGTGGGTGTCTAAGGAAGAAAAAAAATCAATATTTAGAGTTGCAAAAATCAATAGATTTTATTTTAAAAAGTGGCCAAATGGATACATGGGTTGTGAGAGGGTCACTTGTAGTGATGAACCTACAGTTTGATTTGACATCAACTGGTCTTGTAACATCACCGAGGTATTGATTGTTCTCCAGACTTCTGCTGAGTTTATTTTTCATAAGCCAAAGCACACACACTCTATATGTGGCAGAGATAAAGAGGTCAGAAAGGAGCTGAAGGACCAGGGCGAATGAAAGCATGAAGGTCTGTTTTTGTCAAACAACTGGCAACTATAACTTGAATATCATTATAAAGCAAAAATTTTACTGGGAAATAAAAAACAAAAATGTATGAAAGATTTAGAAAACACGGGCTAGCACAGCTGTTATACTCTATACCTGTCTTCTTTCCTGGAATACTGCATCTGTTCTCTCTCTGAAGCAAGCTGAAGCAGGAGCAAGGACTTTCTTTCTCGCTGCTCCATTAAGAAAAGATTTGTCCTCCTAAGAGCCCTCAGCTGTTAGTAATGGTGCTTGTGTGTTACCCTCAAGGCTGCCACTGCTCCTTTGATTCCCTTCAATTGTCAGCTAGTCCTTCAATCAGACATGAGTCCCACATTTTAGCAAATCTTTTTTCCTCTTTCTCTCTCTTGTCTATGGGTTTGTGACTACAGTGGCCATGGCTGGAATAATAATGTCACAGTGGAGCAGATACTGAAGTTAGAGACGAATGATAGATAGATAGATAGATAGATAGATAGATAGATAGATAGATAGATAGATAGATAGATAGATAGATAGATAGATAGATAGATAGATAGATAGATAGATAGATAGATAGATAGATAGATAGATAGATAGATAGACAGACAGATAGACAGATTTTGCTTGCCACAACTGAATTTAATTTTCAAAATTCGGAATTATTGCTGAGAATGCAACACATTTTATGTAAAATAAAATACGAATTTATTTTCTGATTAATTACATTGACAAGTTAATTCATATTAGTCATAATAGTTTAGTATTTTTTCTGTCATTTTATTAATATTTTTGTGAATTTAAAAAATACAGAAAAATAAAGAAAATATTTTTGCAAAATTTTGATTTCTTTCCCCCATGTACTTAATCTAATCTATCTCTACAGGCCCATTAAAACTTGCAACAGGACTTGCAAATACTTTTTTTTAGGATTGCCTCAGAGCTAGATATTATTCTAGTGAAAATAAAGCACCATTGTCATACATATAAGCTTGCAATGATAAGAAAAGCTGAGATAATGCGGTAAGCAGAGCATAAATCCAGTTAAAGTGTTAAACTCTCATGCACCATGATAAAGAAATACTGATTTGTCTTTTGTGTTTAGGACTTTAGAGGCCTTCCACTCTGACTCAGCTAGTCCTGTCCTCTATTCATCATCAGTTCAAGTGGGTGGAATGCCAGTCATAATTTTGCACAAAATGATCTAACAGCAACCCCATTCAGCCCCCCACAGAAAATTAACATTTCAACATTTTGTTCTGTGTAAAAACCTTACAAAAAAGTCCTATGAAAATTGCTTCACTTATGTTGTAACACCACAGTATGCTGCACTCTGCATGTTCATCTGATCATGAGCTGTAGGCTCCATTGTGATCACAGCCAGCTGTAGTGAAGAGACCTCTAAGTGCAGCATAGAGAGGTTGATCCATCCACTTTCTGTAAGGGAGGTAAACACAGATGCTGCTGAGACTAAATGTCCACTTAGAGCCAATCACCAAGACAGTCAGACTGATAGAGATGAAACCCGATCACCTGGCTGCTGCTGAATGATCGACGAGGAGAAAAGGACAACTGATTGAGGGTGTGTGTGTGTGTGTGTGTGTGTGTGTGTGTGTGTGTGTGTGTGTGTGTGTGTGTGTGTGTGTGTGTGTGTGTGTGTGTGTGTGTGTGTGTGTGATGGGATGTGCTGATGGCTCCTCCACAGTGTGTTCAGGACCTGCACTGATAATGCACTGGTGTTCTTGTGTTTATGGACCCTTGAATAGACATTGATCTCTACAACGAGTAGATCTGAAAATTGTTCTCCCGTTTCTTTTCTCGCTGACATTGACACACAAACGGCCTGGAATTCACATTCATCTCAAGTGCGAAAACCTTTTTAACCGTTGTGAAACCCGATCAGGAGAGGGACAAAAGCCACTGAAGTGTGAAAAATCACTTGAGACCAGAACTGTCCTCCATCTATCCTTGATACCCTTCCTCCTCCTCCTTCTGCTCCCTCTCTTCTTGTCAACTTGGGTCTTCATTTATATCCATTTCAAATGTGCACCATGAGACTGACAACATGTGGATGCTACTTTCCACAGAGAATTTAGGATTTATAAAGACAAATGTGCTGGGAGCGTATGTGCACCTGTACCAAAACACTGGCCCATGTGTAGATGAATAATTTGGTGACGAAGACGGTGAGGTAGTGAACTGAAACCAGATTTTATTGGGATTTCACTTCATAACAAACTATGATTAATAGATTTGTTTTATCATGACTATTCAGTTTAAAAACGTCACTCCATTTTAAAGATGCAGTCCAAACAACATTATAATCCTTCCCATCTCCATTACCATCAGTTCCAAGGCTGAGCTACAGGTTGCAGTCCTCTTGACAGCTCGCTCTGGTGCTTCCATCAGCTGCTGGATGATCAGCACATCACCAAACAATGCTGAGACACAGGTCACAATATATCCAGGTAGCCAGCGCTCTCAGGTCAAGCACAGCCGAGTGGCAGTGAACTCACCAGTGTTCTGGCACCGGCTAACTGAAAGTGAGCCAGCTATGGCCCAGTGATGGCTGCCGGATTTGGCTCGACTTCAGTTGTACGGATTCATAGACATACAGACCCAAACTGGATCAGGTGGAGTGTTGGGGATAGGTCAGGAGTGCAGCACTGGTTCGACTGAAACTGCCTTTTTATCATGGATCAGCTATAACATTTTTCAGACCTTTTTATGATATATTGCAGAAAATGGCCCTAAAAATCATATCCTACCTCTCACTACATTTCATATTTTTTAAATATATATGTCAGGGTACAGACTGCGATTTGGTAGAGTTGGAGTTTCTACCAGTAGAGATTGCGATTGGAGTCTCTACTGGTAGAGATTACGATCACAATCTCTACCAGTAGAAACTCCAATCCTACCAGTAGAGATTTGTCAGGGCTAAGGTTAGACTTTTAAGGTTAGGGTCAGGGGTCAGGGCAGGGTTCAGATTTAAAGTTCCATCTCTACTGGTAGGATTGGAGTTTCTACTGGTAGAGATTACAATCGCAAACTCTACTGATAGAGACTCCAATCGCAAACTCTACTGGTAGAGACGCCAATCGCAATCTCTACTGGTAGAAACTCCAACTCTACCAAATCGCAGTCTCTACCCTGACATATACATTGACACATCAATAAAGCACTTTCACAGTCAATATTATGTTATTTTTATTTGGGCCTATTAATATTATTAGTAGTACTAGTAGAAGTAGAAAGTAGTAGCAAGAGTAGTCGAGTTTAACGCAATGGCCCTTCTATACTGCACTGAGAATTTAAATGCAGTGTTTGCCACATTCTGTTTGTGCCCTCTCATCAGTCATGTGTATATTTCATACTCCATATGATCTGTAACAATGCGATTCTTGACATCCACCTCCACATTTGGTCACTGATTGTGATTTATGGAGGAATAATTGTCGAAAGAAGTAAGTAGACACAGCTTTATACTATAAGTTTTTCTTGTTTGTTTTGTTTTAGTTTTTTTCTTTGCACACATAATTTCAGCCTTTTGCATACACATGAACATTTGGTAGGGATCCTATGCACACTTTTATAAATAAACCTCTAGGCCTCAGAGGTACAGCTACGTCTGCAATACATTTCAAGTCTTCTAGTGCATAAAAACTAATGCAGCTAACACATCCTCTGGGTCACTGCTCCAACTCAGCAGCATTATCTTTGTCCTGCACAATAAAATACAGGGAATGTGAGTTCTTTTCTTATTTTTTGTGTTTTTCCTTTCCATTTAGCAATTTGAACATATTTTATGTGAAAGTATACTAGTGTGGGGTCAGCCAATGTTTTTCTGTCTATATGTCAACGTGTGTACTGATGCTGTCCAGTAGGTATGCATGTCTATTCAAGTGTGATTTTCTACACACATCCATGCAACTGTGCTCTTGTGGGTGTAGAAGCAGTGGATTTTACTTAAACAGATATAACAGGACAAACGCTGAGTCAGGGCTGGAAGGCCACTTGCGGAGTGTCTTGACAGGGCTGCTTTGATGTTGAATCGAGGTGGCCCAGTGTCAACACAAGGTAATCTTAGCAGAAGGAAGTCTTTTATTTTCCCTTTGCTCTGTAAACACAACTTACTCCAGAGCTGTGCTTGCACATTGCAGGCATCAAGGAGCTCTCTTAAGGCGTATACGAGACGAGGTACCGCACATCCTCACAGAAACTGAATATCAAAAAAGTTGTGTCTTTAAAAACATACAACAGGGAGGCTAATGAAGATTGCACACATTAGAATAGTCATGCAGTGCCGCTACATTTTTTTAGGAAAGTGATGACATAACCAGAAATGAAGGATTCTGGCACTTTTCTGCAGGCTTCTATTCTACACACACACAAGGCTGCATGTGTACATATTCAGACAACTGAACAAAGCAATCCTCCACATTGGTTTGTGCTATTCCACTGACTTCCTACCAGCAGCAATGAGCACAGAAAAACAGCACTGAGCTAACTTGGGAAAAGTGGAGGAAAATGGTGCTCGTTAGTAAATGTGGCTCCAAACCATGTTGAGTTGACAATATTTTAAAGGTCGGCTTTGCAGATGCTTCATGGGGAACGTCATGCATTCAGAATATCTTTTAGGCATCAATCCTGTAGTATTGAGAAAAATTAAATGGAAGCCTAATTTTTATTTGCAGAAAAAACCCCGTAGAGGACCTTTAAGGATATAAAATAACTTAATACGCATGATGCCTACTGTCTGAGGTACAATTTAGTCATAAAAAGGCGAAAGCTGTCTTCACTTCCTGATATCAGTTTTTATATAATTGTTTTCTCTCTCACTGCTATTTCTCTGTTTTCCGAAAGGAGTTGTCAGATGGCACCACAGAGTCTTTTTGCCCTATATTATGATTGCACTACCAGCCTTCCACAAAATGAATCACTTCTCAATGCAGACAGGTGCACAGCTGGGATCCTTGGCAGGACTCTTTACTTTGTTCGCAGCTATTCTAGCTACTCTGCGTTTCCTTTTTCCTTTTCTTCCCACCTGATTAATCTCTCTGAAACACGTCCCAGTTTTGGTGACGCACAGCCGGTGTGCTATAAATGAGTACAATCCCACACCATAAACTGTGGAGCAGCCATACCGTGAACAATAGGGGTTTTAGAAGGATTCATTTAGAGAGGAGTCATTGGAAAGACAGCCAGTTAAACTAATGAACAAAAGAGACAAAAGACCGACAGAGAGCAGAGTTAGTTCGTCCTGTACAGCAAGGGCTTTTAGATATTGTGGCTTGGCGCTATATAATATGCTGCACAGTACAGCGTGCTGCCTTGTTAGCGGGCCATCACATCTGAAGCAAACTAAACAGTCTGTGAAAACATCAGGTATCTGTCATGTTGCTCCAGTGAACGGCTTGCATGATGTGAGTAGAATAGTATTCATATGTCAGTGTCTGCCTATTAACTGTACATGTTGAAGTGTTGCACAACTTTGTTTAAATGTACTGGGAGGGAGTGCACACACCAGTGCTCCAGTTTCACCTCATAGCTCTCCTTGGCACTTCATCCATCATCTTTATACATGGGGGAAACTGTGAGTACATTATTTTGTGTATAGGCCTTTACAAGCAAAAGGAATTACAGACAGCCTCTACTTTATGATCACCACGTTCCCCCATGCCTTGCTGTCTTAGTCACTGTGGTATCTGATCTGTTACATGTATTACTTAATAAGTTAGTAGACTGGAATCTGTTTTGTTTGTTATAGTATTTGAAAGGAGATGCAGTGTTTGCTCTGGTGTCTCTGACCACAGATGGAACCTGCATTATATTCAACCCATGCCATGGGAAAGTGTTCTCCTGTTTACAGAGCCCTGTTGGAGGTGTTTTTATGAGGGTTCTTCTGTCTAAAATACTGATTTAGGGATTCTTCAGCTGTTGTAGACACAGGGGGTTTGTTTGGGGATACTCCTCACTTGTTTCCCGTGTGTTAGACAATAAATAACCATATGTTGTATTCATTTACATGTTAAAACCTATAAAACCTGATTACTGGTCAGTGTCGGCAGGGATTCAATTGGCCGACTCCTTCCAGGCAGGTTCTGTCTGTACTGATGCTGCTCTTTCCTTTAATAAAATACTTTTAAAGAAAGTCAGTGTCACGGACGTCACTCCTTCACCTGCACATCACGGACACCAGAGAGAGAAACAACGACACCACTGTTTTGCGTTACAGGCTACAAAATAATAGGTGTGTTGAGTTTTCCTCTGCTGTGGTACAACTTGAAAGAACTGCTACCTCTGGGTGTATTAAATAGATCTGTGGGGCAGCAGATACAGCAGGTCGTCCTTAATTGCAGCACTGGTGGTTCACCTCTGGCACCTCCTGTCCAGATGTCAAATTGCCCTCAAGCAAGACATTTAACCCCCGACTGCAGCTCACACCGTCAGTGCTTGAGCATGTGTGTGTGTGTGCGAGAGAGAGAATTAGCAAACATGAGGCAAAGAAATTTAAATAAAGGCACTGCATAAATGCCACCAGTCAATTTAACTCTCCTAGCGATGTGAATACTAACACTAGAAGCAATAAATGAATGAACATTGTGGTTTAGATCATGTTGGAATTTATAGATTTCTTTGCTATGACAAAAAAAAGTATGAAACTCATAATAATATCTCATCATTTTTCAGGTAGCAAGTGGGGAAGCTACAGTGGACTGCTCTCTAGTGCTTGAAGTTTCCAGCTTGTTGAGCATTTTGATGCATGCAGCTTCACATCTTGGCCACAGTTGTGTCAAAGTGATGATGTGTCACAGTTGGAAACATTACTCTCATAGGCAGTTTATGGATATCTAAGAGGAACACACATTTTCTCTCACCCACCCATCCCTTATTCACCTCAAGATATGCTTTTCATAATTTTGCAGTAGGCGGAGAGGGGTTTAAATAATAACTGTAATAATTATTTAAGTAAATAGTGTCAATTTGCTGCTTCTATAATTAGTGGGCGTGAGATGCTTATTACTGCTGCAGTTCCCTTTAATGATTTAGGCTAAATCTGTAGTACATAATGGGCTGGTTGCACTTTAGAATCATTCTGCTATAGGGGGAAAACATGCTTTGGCATGTTTGTATTTCTTTAAACAAATGGCATTTATCTTAGATGGAGCAAAGCAGAGGATGTGGCCTTAAAATAGGTACAGGTGGAACTGCTTTGGAGGAACATTCACATGCAAGGAGACAAACAGTGTTATTAAAATGTAAAATCACCCGAATAAAAAACTAGCAGAGCTACCTATTGTACAATTCAGATCCTTTGCAAAACTTGAAATTTTCTGTGTGATGGGTTTCTGTTTTAGAGGCTGTAGTTGTTGTTGTTTTTTTTTACCATAGAAAAGTTGATTTTGAAAAAGTAACATGTACAAAGTGGAAGAAGAGTAGAAAGCTGGCTGACAGGAGTGGCAGGTCCAAAAAAACAAATCAATTATCACATTAAAATCACTTGTAAATTTATATGTCCAACTGTTCCAGTTTCAAATCTTTTTTTGTGTTTTTTTTTTTTTTTTTTTGCTGTTTTCCATTTCCTTGTAATGCGCTAGTATTTTCCTTTCTCATTCTCTGCCTCTCTTATTTGTAATCAACACATTTGCAGAGGCAATACATAAATGAGCTTTGTTGTAGGTTCCAATGCAGCTGTTATGTGGTAAATTGTCCTCCGACAGAGAAAAATACATGCTTTTCAGAGTGCAGAAACTCTTCAGACACACTCAAGCACACAATTGCTGACGCATTAAAAACACCCACGCACATTCATATCAACACCAGACACATGCATTTATTAATTATGTGAATTCATAAACACCTTAAGGAGACACAACCAACTGCATCTCAGTCACAGGAATTTTATTAATAGGCACTGATGTTTGTGTTTCTGTGGAGGACAACAGTGCAGTTTTGAATCCCACACTGCTGGTGCTACAACACTGTCTGAGCTCTGAGGTAGCTCAAATGGTGTTAGGAACTGAGTCGCAGTCCCCCAGTGTATATTCACCTTTAATTAGAACAGCGACACACTGGCACAGCAGGCAGGGTTGCGGGGGAAGGAACAGTGTGTGTGTGTGTACATGTGCATGAATGTAAGTGTGTGGCAAAGTGGTGCTGGAGGAGAGAAAGCAAATGAGCTGAATGAAAGATGAGTGATTATAATTTTTTCAGTAAAAAAAAAGGTACATGTGGTATGGAGGTATTTCAGGTGCAAAATGTTTGAGCACCTGTAACATTGAATTTGTAGTTGTGTACATTGAATTTGTATGTGTATCAGCAAATCTGGCTTCCCACACTCTATGAGTTGTGTACTTGTAAAATAATTTCTTGTGTGTGTCGATTTTTTTTCTTCCCACAAATACAACACAAAAATACACATTCACAAAATCGTAATTACAGGTGCACAAATCATATTTACAGGTGCACAAATCACATTTACAGGTGCACAAATCCTTCTCTACAAGTCACATATTTCAGCACTGACACGCTCACATTTTGCACCTATTGTTGCAGGACACTAAGTGCAAAACATACTTGTGCACCCGTATTGTACGAAGTGAAGCTGAAGTGGGAATTTGAATATGTGCAAATCTGAATGTGAACTTGTGCAATAAGTATGTGAAATAATTTATCACGAAAATAGCTGTGTCCTCTAACACACGAACACAAATTGCTACTTACAACCACTCGAATCCTCCCCACCAGTCACACATTCTCTGTTTTCTACAGGTGCAAATCAGAAATCGTACTTCCGGTCCCGCTGAGATATTTGGTGCAAAACTACAAAACGATCCGATCTGTGTATAAATTCTATGCTCTGAGATTGACTGACTTTTCGGCCAGTCAGAGAGACGCTTTGCCCACCCAGCCAATCAGAGGTTTTTAGTCCGTCCGAGGTCGCTTTACCGACTTCCGGGTGTGGAATTTCACGATGGAGAGAGTGTAGGCCAGTGGTCGGCAACTGGCGGCCCGCGGGCCAAAACTTGTCCCTCAGGAATAATATCTGGCCCGCCAAATGATTTTTAAAATTTGATTTGGCACGGAGCCAAGCCAGTCCGTCACCGCAACACGAAACTCGCTTGGTCGGCTGCTGCCGGGCATTTCCGTGTTTGTGCTACTGGTTGGACACGGTTGTAGCCAGATTCCACTGAGCAACAGTGTGTGCAAAACATGTGTGTGTCTCGGGAGTCATTTTTAATACATCTGTGATCAGAATTGAGAAGTGTGTCCCAAGCAGCGGCGATCAGCTGTAGAAGCTACGCTGCTCGCGGTACCTCACCCCACCCCTACCCGCTCGCGGAATCAGAGCGCAACCCCCTCGCAGGTTGGCCCGCTGTTCGATTGTTTACAAACATTCTGGCCCGAAGCCCCATCTACTTGCCGACCCCTGGTGTAGGCTTTGATTTCAATATACTAAGAGGAATGGATAAGTTATTTGAGTCATTGGGAAATGCGCATTATAGCGATTAGAGCAGACCAAAACAAGAACTCCCTACACTCTCTCCATCGTGAAATTCCACACCCGGAAGTCGGTAAAGCAACCTCGGACGGACTAAAAACCTCTGATTGGCTGGGTGGGCAAAGCGTCTCTCTGACTGGCCGAAAAGTCAGTCAATCTCAGAGCATAGAATTTATACACAGATCGGATCGTTTTGTAGTTTTGCACCAAATATCTCAGCGGGACGGGAAGTACGATTTCTGATTTGCACCTGTAGATTTCTGATTTGCACCTGTAGAAAACAGAGAATGTGTGACTCGTGGGGAGGATTCGAGTGGTTGTAAGTAGCAATTTGTGTTCGTGTGTTAGAGGACACAGCTATTTTCGTGGTAAATTATTTCACATACAGTACTTATTGCACAAGTTCACATTCAGATTTGCACATATTCAAATTCACACTTCAGCTTCACTTCGTACAATACAGGTGCACAAGTATGTTTTGCGCTTAGTGTGCTGCAACAATAGGTGCAAAATGTGAGCGTGTCAGTGCTGAAATATGTGACTTGTAGAGAAGGATTTGTGCACCTGTAAATATGATTTGTGCACCTGTAAATGTGATTTGTGCACCTGTAAATGTGATTTGTGCACCTGTAAATATGATTTGTGCGCCTGTAATTACGATTTTGTGAATGTGTATTTTTGTGTTGTACTTGTGGGAAGAAAAAAAATCGACACACACAAGAAATTATTTTACAAGTACACAACTCATAGAGTGTGGGAATTCAGATTTGCTGATACACATACAAATTCAATGTACACAACTACAAATTCAATGTTATAGGTGCTCAAACATTTTGGACCTAAAATACCTCCATACATGTGGCCTTCACATTTATACAGATGTGTTCCTCTGTCTCATAGAGTGCAATAGTTCAAATCATCTGAAGGTCAGTAGAACTTCCCGGTATTGTTATTTGTCTTTTTGTAGAGATGCAACCTCCATCAGTTTGGATTGTTTTTGAATCCTTTCATGTAAATCTGTAATAGACATGGAACTTAAGACCCAGATTCTTCTTCCATCAAGCCATTGTTCCATATCCTCTCTGCTCTAATTCATATTATTTAAATCCTTTGTTTTCCAGAGTTATCTTAGTCACTTTCCTAAAAACCAGGTAAAAAAACAAGTGCATTGTTTTCCGTTTAGTCATGGTGGTTATTCATGTTCATATTTAATGTCCACTTTCCAATTTCCATTTGCAAATGCAAACGTAAACTTCACACATCTTGACTTCCAGATGTTTATAATATTTCCATTCATTGCTTTAAGGAAGTTTGATCTTCTGAGTCACAGTTCATTGATTAAACCTTAAATTTGTCTCTTGTCTACATCGTAATTACACTCACAACACAGTATTCATTTAAATGTCCATTTACTACTGAATATCACTGACAACTTTAATGCACATGCAATAGAATAGTGTGTACAAACTAATAAGTTAAATAATTTACTGATCATTGTTATTCTTTGGGTTGTTGTCGGGAGTTATTTGGACTGTACTCAAGCAGCAAGAAGTTTAGCAGCAGCAGACAGAACAAATGTAGTTACTGTTATTGATATAGACAGCCATTTAGCCGAATTTCTTTCTGGAGAATAAGATCAGTGTAGCAAATTGACCTGACAAGTTTAAATATTAAGGTTAAGACCCTACAGTGCAATTTACGATCTGAATATACTAAATACTTCAGTTAAAACCCTGCAAAACTACATTAAATGCAAATTTACCTCACTAAATTAAATTGTGAGATTAAAGAAACCAGACAGGAAACACAGATAGGTGGACAAGAGCCACGCAAACAGGTGGTACACAGGCAGGTATTCTGGGAGATTAAACATGTTTGCAAACCAGCAAAAGACAGGGGAAGATACAGGACTGTACATACACAGAGCTGGTTGAGGGGACAAGGCACAGATGAAACATGACACACAGATGAAAATAATGAAGGTGATTTAAAAAAAGAGGGAAACATACAAGGCATGGAAGTAAAAATACAAGGGAGACCCAAGGGAATGAGATGCCGGAACTAAACAGGAAATTAAATTAAACTAAACCGTAGACAATGGCACCTCACAGAGCAGAAAATGGAGTTTACATATCAGTGATTTATTGTGGAACTAAATGAATATGGACCTTCAGAACAGATAGTAAAATTCTAAACTTAGTTCTATATTTCATTGGTAGACAATGCAAATGAGACAGCAGAAGACTGAGCAGGAGGAGCTGAAGGAGAGAGAGAGAAATCTGATAGTACAGTAAAACATATAGCAGTCATTCATGTAATCTGGGTTGTTACTGTGTACTGAGATTTTTCGTCACTGATTTTAGCCTTCGAGGCAGTACATCTTTTATGCATAAGTACCCTGGTGACCTTACCTGCAGTTTCTGCCCCTCGTGTATCAGCATGTACATTCAAATCAAGGCTGATTTAATGTTTTATTCTTCTAAAAGTACATTTACCAGAAATGTTCTGGAGGTATTTCCAGGATCATATCTTCTGTTTGAATGACAAGATTTTTAATCTCTTTCCACAGTTGAGACTCTATTTTCTATCTGGATATCTTCTTGGTTGCCATGTTTGTTTCAATTCAGGAACAATCCAACTCAAAAGGTATACTGCTCGAGGGTGTATGTGTATGTCAAGTGCCTAAGGTGACTAAAAACATCATAAAATATATTAAGCCCATTAACTTGACCATCGGTACCTTTTCTATGTCTCTTGGGTTTCATTCAGTGTGAGAGCGATGTCCCTACAGGGAAATGAAAGCAGAGGAAGTGCTTCGCAAATTAATAACCTCTACATCCCTCACTTCAGCCATTATTCATTAGGCAGCGTGAGTGTTCAAGAGAGAGGGAAAGAGAGTTGCTGTGAATATCTTTGTTTAGAGGTGAAAATACAAGAACACAAAAATGTGAGAGGAAAAGGAAAACAGGGAACATGAACAGAGGAATAGCAAGCAGAGAGAAGCTGCTTTGCCGCTGCAGTTTTCTACCAAAGTGTGTGTAGACATGAGGGCGGATGATCCCCCAGAGTCTGTTACACATTAGACCCAGGCAATCACCCACCATCAGGCCTCTGCCCATTAACTGCCTGAATCCTAATTAGATCCATGCCGATGCAGACACTCACACACATACACACTCACACTCTCTGAGAGCATAAAATCTCCTTATGATCACATCCAGCATCTAGCAATGTGATTCAGTTCATATGTTTTACTGCTGGAACATGCAGTGCAGCTAGAGGGACTAATGTCTAACTGGATGGTCATGTTTGACATCTCCGTGACTCTTCTGTGCCTGTGTTTGCTTATTTTCAATTTGGCTTTATGATAAGTAATTGTATGGTTATTGGAGTGGATTTTTTTTTTCCCTTTTGAAGCAAACCAAAGAAAATATCACATACCTGCAGATTTCCTGAATATTCACCAGATGTGTACTTCCTCCTCACGTCCCTCTGTTCTGTTATTTTCCAATTCTTACAACTGAACTTGCCACAGTTCTGCTGTGGATTTAGGCTGTCTCAGTTGCTTCTGTCTCTAGTCTGACTCTAATGTTCAGCTCGATGCTTTATGGGGCCCATTTCACCATCTGCTGTAGGACTTCTTCTTGTCACTGAAGTGAGATTTCTGTGAATTTGGTCATGTTTGGTGTGGTTCTCATGCTTCAGAATGGATTTGGGCCCAATTGTATGCCTCTCCAATGGCATTGCACGGTGGAAACAGATCTGAGAACTACAGGCAAATTCTTAGAGACCGCTAATTCTTTCCAAGTCACAAACCCCATGTGCAGCAATGGGGCCAAACCTGCAAAAGAAAAATGATCATGCTTCGCTGTTGCCTGCAGACACTCATCTTTGTTGCACTCTCCTGCTCTTCGAGGAACAAACTGCCTTCTGCTCACGCCAAATAGTGGATGTTTTTACTGATTAGTCCAGAGCACCTACTGCTGTATTTCTGCTCTCGAGTCCTTTTGTTTTCAGGCACAGATGAGTCCTACATAAAAGGAATATCTTTCAGTTAGAAGCTGCAACAAACCGATCCAAGTCAGTTGCTAGAATGTGAAAATATATGCTTCAACACCCAGCGTATAAAAAAAAGCTGAGTTTAATCACAGTTCGTGGCACTTTATAAACTACTCTCTTGCATATTTTTTTTGTCAAAATACTATATACATTACTGTAAAGCTTACTGTAGCCACAAAATACTTCACAACCTTAAATAATCCACTTACAACTAAATGTATTTGTAGGACACAGAACTTTCAACTAATTTACAATAAGCCTTGAATTTTTAGAATTAATCCTTATTTATAATCAACAACAATGTCCTGCGAAGCTTAAGAAGTACGTTGAGGTCAACCATGTGATTAAAATCCTGATATATTCTTTCATCACAACATGAATGCATATCACGGTTTGTGAAATTCTATAGAAGAACTCAAGTGTTCATGAATGCAATAACAAACTTGTTTGCAAACCAGGTCAATTAAATAGCTGAAAAATATTTGAAGTGACTTAAAACATTACTCACAGAGGCTTATATTTAAACAAATTAAAGGGATAGATAGAACAGTGTAAATGGTAAGGCAAAATCTCGACTGGCAGATATTTTTAAGTCATCTGGTGTTGGCACAAAACGAGAAGTTTTGATTCTAAACAAAGGTGACCCTGATACAGTGATGCCATTTGTCTTCATCACACTTTGTGCTCTCAGACGTCCGTGTATGAAGTGTATTTGTGTGTATGTTTGTGTTTGTATTTGTCATGCACCAAATGCTGAGAGAAATGGTGAAATGATCCCCTCTGTCTCAATGAGTCCAAGCTGGCCACATGGTGGCTGAGCCCGGCAGTGGCCATCTGGAGCGGCTGGTGGTGCTCGGCTAATTGAGCGCAGACTGGAGTTTTGGCTGGCAGAGTGAGTCTTCAGTTTGGATAATGACTATAGTGATGGAACGGGGTGTGGATTTTCAACTTGGCTGGGAGAACATCATGCAGTAAGTAGTTTTCATTGCTGATTGTGTAACATCTGTGAGTGTGACGCTAGATGATAATTGATTAGGCCAACAAACGGTCCTTCTAAATGGCCATGCACTTTGTTGGTGGTAGAAAATAAAGCACTAATATCTTTCACCTGTTATTCCGAGGCACAAAAACAATTTGATAAGTTCAGGAAAAGATGAGATTGTGGGAATGGAATGAAGAGCCCATATTTAGGGAAAAAATGCTGCAAGTTTGAAACTATAAATGCTTCCTGTGTTAAAGTCCAACGTTTCGTCAACCCATCCATCCACTTCAACCTCCTCCTTTGTGGACTTTGTGACTTTTTAGCAGCACCACTTTACTCTGCTCTTCATTTGCTCATAACCTAAGTGCTGCAGGTGCTAAAATGCTTTCTACAAATACTTCATTACCATGGGTTGTAATTAGTTGCTTGAAAAAATTACCTCAGAATGTTTTTTTTTTAAATTGAAGGACAGATCAGTTCGTCTGATGGAGAAGACATGTCCTGAAAATCAATCTGATTTTGTGAGAACATAAATGTGTGGGAATCAATATATCTATGGAGTTTTTATTAGTAATTAGTTGTCATTAGTTGACTCTAAACATATCCACTAATGCTAATCAGAGTCATTAATGTGAATATGGATCCAAACCAGTCTCTTGATAGGACAGAATTTTAAACTGATAATTAAAACTGCATTACTGCATGTCTACTCTGATTTACTCCTTAAAGTTATGAATAACCCTTTGGGGAGTTACTGTGGCAATACATACTTCCAAGGTCTTACAAAACAACTGAAGGAAAATGGCTTAAAATACACTGTGAGAAAACAGAGAGGGAGTTTTCCTGTATTCACTCCCTTAAACCTGATCTCCTCTCTGTAAATGAGCATGAGAAGGATTTTTGCAAACCTCATTTAAGGAAGGCAGGAGAAAAGGCCAACTCAACAAAAACAGGGTTCTGATTTCCCTCTGGCATAGCAGAGGTCACCGTGGAGGCCTCTTCACTGTTTTGTTCTCTTTCCCAGTTTATCACTCTTCTTCTGTATTTTATTTTATTTTACTGGGTGTTTCATGGTGGTTTGAGGCCTCTGGATTATTTACCTATATTATTTTAGAGATACATTCACTCACAAGCACACTCTGACAGACACCTGTGTACACAATAAAATTAGATTTTTACAGTATGAGTTACCCCAGAATGAATTTACTACTGCCCTCAAATACTAGACAAGCAGGTTTCAATAAATTATGTAATTAGTCCAATAGTAGCACGCGTATTTTAATAAATGTCAGCCAAGAGGTAGAAGAAGCATGTTTCCTCTTTGCCATTGTTTTACAGTGGAATGCCTTAGTACATAGACTATTAATTAGTGAGGAACTTATTAAAACAATGTCAATATATTCTTTTTGCTACACAACAACTAGTGTCTGATGTATAATCATTCGATTTTTTTAACTCTCAGATATCAACACTGATGTTGACCTCAAAAGCTGTACTTAGGCTGTAATATCACTGCACAATTATAGAATTAATACGATATCATATTGTATTTAATCTAAGTAGCACACGAAAGGATGAACTGACAACCCTGTGCACATGAGCAGCATGCTATTTTATTCATAATTAGAATTTGAAATTTGCCTGCCAACAACTGTTTTCAGGAATCTGCTAATTAAAACATCTCAGTGTTGGCAAAGAATCAGTTTGCAAAGAAACAACAAAAACTTCTTGTGTATCTGAAGTATCCTGGCAGTGTCTCAGTGATTCACCTCCCTGTGTACCCCTCTGCTATGCAAATAGCTGCTGAGTAAATGACCTTTTTAACTGGAAATAACATGCATGAATATGGAAATGTATGCATCTGGTGACTTTGGCCTACAAGCAGGGGTGCATAATGGTACTATCATCCACCCACAATGCCTGAAATTCTGAGTGTGTGACCTCCACTGTGATCGTTCTGCCTGACGGCGCAGAGACAGACTTGCAGACTGTGACTGTGTGGTGGACAATGGACAGTGGAGGATACTGATAAAAGCTCAGTGCACAAGGGGGACACTTAAGAGAAGTGTCATGCTACGCGCTTGTGTGTGTGTTCGTACTTCTGGTTGTCTGCGAACACACAGCATGCACATATAATTCTGCTGGCATCCCAAGAGAACTTTTGCAAGTCTCCATCTGTATGTATGATTCTCGGTTTTGTGAATCTGAATTTATGCACCTCTGTCTCCATATGTTTTTGTGTGTGTGCATATCTGTGAATGTACTTCTGGATCAGAGCAAGTCATGAAAGTACACACAGGCTTGAAAGAATTTTGTTTAATGAATGAGAGAGAACGAGGTTTTCCCTGTTTTGAGACTCTTTTGACACTCCATTAGATTTATGGCATGGACCTTGCATTTTCTCGAGCTGAGTTTTATTTACTCCCCACCTTTTGCTGAGTTTTGTAGCCAAATTTTGTCTTGCCACAACCTGCCTGCAATCTGTGTATGCATTTGGGTCCTATTTTCTGAATCTCTTGTGGCAAATTGTCTGCTCCTGTTGTTGTTCTCCTCGGGCTACCTGTGTGTGTGATTGATTTCATACATTCAGTATAAATTACTTTCACACTTGTTAGTTAAAACCAACTGCTAAAATGGGCAAGTAAAATGAATTCAGAGAAAAGGTCCAGCATGGCATGTTTGCACAAAGAAGGCCAGCCAGTCTGTTTATCAAAGCCGGAGGACTTGTGACTAACAACAGAAGAATTACACACAGACGGTCCAGCAGAAGGCACATGCTTGTGAGTAACATCACGTAAACTTTCAAGATAAATTCTGTTCAGCTTTTTGACACGCATCACTGACGACACTGGCTGCAGTCACTTCCTTATTTACAAACCAAAAGAGCAGGACATAACCACTGCCGTTAACATTACCTTCAGCTAGTAGTAGTAATGGCTTTGACAAAGTAGGTAAATGCTAAAGTTTTTAACAGTGTAGTTTTTATCTTATGTTTTTGGTTTTGTAGTGAATAATAAAAGACACCACCTCCAAAACTCTTCAGCTCCATATACAGCTTAAGCATGTGGAGAATTCCAAAGCTTGGCAAAGCTGTCAGACCTACTTATGATTGTGAAGCTAAGATTGGACACTCACTGTATACAAAGGTTTAACCAACATCCAGTTCTCCTGTCTTGCAGCACAGAAACAAGAGTCCTTGAAGTAACCTGTGGCTTATCTCACTGTAAATTCGAGTATTACAACATTTTTACAAAAACAGTTCTTTATGCACGTATGTATCCTCAGCCTACATCTGTAAAAAACATGCAAGCACACACAAACACATAGACCAAGAAAGCTATTACCCTTCCATTACCTGTAGCTCTGGAAATGTCAAGACACCATTATGTGTGGCTGTATTGTGGTCTTTGCTCAGCTCACCTTTGGTATTTCCTTTATTTT
Source organism: Acanthochromis polyacanthus (assembly GCF_021347895.1). Classification (NCBI taxonomy): domain Eukaryota; kingdom Metazoa; phylum Chordata; class Actinopteri; family Pomacentridae; genus Acanthochromis; species Acanthochromis polyacanthus. The sequence goes on along the minus strand of NC_067115.1, from coordinate 19,727,468 downwards.
GCGTCTGAGATGCCAACGGGTCCACTGTTATGGTAATGTTCATTTTGATAAGCTGGCACAGCAGCTTGATAGACAGGGCCTTGAACAATAGCAGTTCTGGCCCCATCACTCTTGCCAGTAGGGCAGAGACACAAAGGAGACATAATGAGCAGAGATAGCATTGTGATGGGAGGCTGCAGATGTGTGTGTGTGTGTCTGTGTGTGTGTGTGTGGGCGTATATGAGAGATTAAGATGAGGGGTTGGCGTAGGAGAAATCTTGTACAGCGGTTTGATTGTGTGTTTGTGTTTGGCCCTCTTGGCGTGGCAGAGCGATCGAGGGAGAGACAAAATGTCTGCCAATCAATCATCGCATTGAGAAGACAGCCTGCCGTCAGCACAGCACTTGTGTGTGCGTGTAGTGTGCCTTACAGAAATACACAAAACTTCATAAGAGGCTGATCAATAGTCTATTCAAGAGTAATGAAACACCGGTCAATATCACCACCCACATTTCTGACTCATGAACTGATGACAGCCTCTCTATCTCTCTCCCTGCATTAAAATCAAATAACACTGATTCCACTTTCACCGTCTCTGTTTTACTGTACTTTCTGTCTTCTGTCCCCCTTCTTCCCAGGAGGAAAGCTAATCTTGGTTGTATGAAATGAATTCAATCACTATTCTGAAGGTGCATTGTACTGTATGTAGGAGGTGTTCGTATGATGCATAATGTTATAAAGTATATCACCAAAACCCCAGACTCTGCTACAGTTCTCCTTTTGTTTCATTTACAACAGACTTGAGGAATGGTCTGACATTTTAAGCATGAAGAGTGAAGCTGCAGCCACAAGGTGGTTATAAAGAGTGGAAATAGACGGACATGTCCAGCTGAGCTCTGTCCAAAGTGTTAAAAAAACACATCTTATCTGTGGGTTCAGAAGAACAGTTTCTAGATAACAGCACTTCTTCAGTCAGACCAGAAGGGTGTACTGCAAAGCAAGATTCATATAGCCAGGGTTTCGTTGTGCAAACTGCCTCGACAGATGAGTGATTATGGATTTCACAATGGTGGCTATCAGCTCTCTTTGTTAATCCAGGTTTTCATCACTGAGATCTGAGCGCATTCCCTTAGCAGGGGGCGTTTGACATATCATTTGACTTTTCTTCTGCACGAAATGCACTGACGACATGCCACCTTTTTCAGTCAAGAGGAACACGCTGTTATAATGGAGAGACGAGGATATAAAAATGTATACCTGTAGAAAGCGCTGTTATTGCCAATGATGCAAAAAACTGTTAATCATTTATTTTACCACTGAAGTTTATTAGAACTTTCAAATTTCGCACATTTGAACATGATACTCAACAGGTGCATTTAGATAAAAGAAAATCACAAGTTTTTGGCCACAGTAAAGTGAAAATAATGTTACTGATTGAATATTTTCTGTGACAAATGCAAAAATATGAATGAATTTCTAATCTGTGTTCTATTATCTTAGTGCCACAGCCATAGACTTGACAGCAAATTAGGACCAAGCATAAAAAGAAATATATGCATTTTTTGCATCCTCAACTGAATGCACGTATGGTTCTTATGGAAGTATGATGTGTGCAGTTTGAATACCGTGCACAGCTTGAACAGCACTGCTAACATAAGCCTAACAGGTTTGTAGGTATAACATATTGCCTCAGCTCAGAATCTGTATTGCTCACTGGGAATGTGGCTATTAAAGGAAATGGTGAAGCTTCTTAGAGCTGATTTAAATGACAAATTCTAAAAAGTCTCATCTGGAGCAGCGTAGCTGTGCAGCATCAATTACCATGGTAATCTAGCAGCCATGTTCATGACTTTTGTGCAGCATCGTCACTGATTTCCAGATAAACCCACTGTCGACTCTCCAGGAATTCAGTTTAAACAAACAAGACACAACATGTCAGTTACTGAGCTGTAGTGGTGTCAATAGTCATATCCAAGGGGGACTAAATAGATCCACACATGTAAAAGAAGCATCAGTGCAGAGCTGCATGTGAGCCATTTCAAGGCAGGAGGTGATTATTTTCGTGGAAAGAAATCTAAATATGTAACTTTGATGCACAGAGATGAGTTTTAGGGGTTTAGTCAATGACTGGAGAGGAGTTATAATTGTTTTACTTTGAAAAACTATCCCTACATTTAGTCAGTAGTGGCTCCACAGATGTGAACTCAAAATAAGCAACCTTGGGCTCTTAGGATAAAAGACACATGGAGAATTTTCAAATTCAGTAAAGTCCTTTGTGTTTATCACAAGGCCAGAGCGAGGTTGGAAAAGGTCAACAAAAAAGTACATTTTCTGTTTTACCCAATTAAAAATGTAAATTAGACAGTAAACAACAGCTGTATAAGAATGAATGTCATGTCATGGAGCCTGTTCTAAAATTCAGCTCACTGATGCAAAAGAAATGAAACACAGGTACTAGATCCATTCACATCACAGTAGCTCTGTTTGTCCTCCTAAGCAAAAGTACCACACTCAGATACAAAAAAAAATGTTGCAGGTATGTTTTCATGTCATATAGTCGAGGCACAGGGACCAGAGAGATGAAAATGGTTGGGCATTATGGTATTTTTCAGGAGATTGACACCGTCTTCTAGAATTACAAGGAGCTCTATTCAGTTCAGGTGAGATACTCAAACATGTACCAAGTGTTCATGGAAGAAAAACTGACATGATATTCATGAACTGGTTTTAGGGTTGTCACTTAATCATAAATAAAAGTGAAAACCAAGTTAAAATTGTTTTACCCTTTTATAACTACAGATTGGTTAGTTTTGAAGATTTGTAAATGAACCAGCCAATACTGGAGACCATAAAAGAGAAACATCTGTAATGGGGTTGAATAAGAGGATGTTTTATGACTGGATTCGGCAGCATGCCTCATCCTGTGCCGATCCATCCGGGGAAGCACTGCTCTGCAGCAAGCCAAACCTGGCTACACTGTAGGGCTGCAACTACCAGTAAGGGGCTTTTCACCACAGTTCATAGAGCTCACGACCAATTCAGTGCAGCTCAGTCCAGGGACACTGCATTAAATATGTTTACAGCAGGATGCTTTCAACTTGGATCACACTAAAGAGCAGTGTGTTTAGAAGTAAAAATAGTTGCAAGTGCAATAATCATGGATTTTCACGCTTGACTTTGATCTGAACAGAAGTGACAGAAAATGAACACTTGAGTGGCACAAGAATAAAAATTGAATGGATGCCGGTCAATGATGCGCATTTACAGGACCAGTATAATTTTTTCTTCATAAATCTGTTTAAACAATTGCTCAGTGGTTGTCTTGGCAACCACTAGGAGCTGGTCACCCTGGTAAAAATAGACTTTGGACTCTCTGCTAGCTTCCCTCTTTGATTTACTCTGCACCTCAGTGTTGCGATATCATTAGGCGGAGGAGCAGAGGTAAAGACCCTGTGAACAGGTGTTGAAGGATATCAGAGGATACATTTAGCACATGGATGATTGGGAGTACTACGAGATGATTACATTTTTCCTGCACATGCACTGAGTGAAGAGATAAGTAATGGAAAGATGCACCTGTATGATGCAATGCAGTGAAATGCAGCAGCAATGAAACCTGCTTTCCAATAGTTGGTTTTGCTAAGAGTTTGTGTTGACTCGATGCTGTGGTGCAGTTTGAAGTTGTACTTGTTTTGCATTATTTTAAAAAGGTGTCTTTGACGGGTTTGTCTACTTTATAAGAAAACTGACACTCCCAAATGATCAGAAAAACCACAGTGCAATGCATTATAATTTTATGCAACACTACAGAGAATTACTTCGAAAATTACCAGAGTTAAATGTCTTACATAACTGTCAAGTAAGATACCGTGATAGCTTTCTTTGTTGTTTTGGTCAATGCAGTGCTTTCAAAATGAAAGAGCATGTATTAGTATTGATTTGTTTATGGTGGTAGCTTGCAGTGTTCTTTAGAGTACTGAGAGCATGTTTAGATGGACAAAAGGGAAGAATGAAGAAGAAAATAAAGCTTCAATTGGTGTTGTCTTTCAAGTGTACTCCAGTGCAATGTTAGTGTCACCCTTCCTGATACTCTATTGATCAAATTCACTCTCCAATAGCTCTCAGTGAGCTACCTACCTTAGAAAAAGAGATGAAATAATTAGTACTCTTGAAATGTACACAAATGTCTGTATTCTGCAGTATTTGATGTGTGTATTTCCTTCGACTACAGGAGCACTGAAGCTGCATTGACTCCAAAAGTCTGTGCAAATCCTGATAACACATCTTATCTCAGCCTGACCTGACAATGTGTGAAAGAGCCTCTTGGCTTCTCGATTTTCTTTGGTAGTCATGCGTTTATTGTAGAGCCCTGGGGTGTGTGTTTGGGACATTTCTGTGATCCATTACGATTCCCTCTCCACAAAGATGCAAGATGTCCCTGAAAAATGGATTGTTACTTCTCCTTGGTCAGGACATAGTAGATTCAGTTCAGGTGTCCAATCATGGGTTTGATGTGATATCTTCTTTCTCATGTTCATGTCCTTATGTATGCTCTTCCGTTTCTGCCATAAATCTCAACATTCATTCGTAAATGGGACTGTGTTGCGGTCATTCATCCACTGTAAAATGCAGACACGTCTTAGTTTCCTGAGTACTTGTATTACTCATCTTTAGAGGCCACTTGCTTTATTTTAAGAGTACTTTGCCGATTTGAGTCTTACACTCTTTATTTAGCAAATCCCACCACTGATAGACTTTTCACAAAGTGTTTTAGAGTGTCGTACACTCCCCCCATACAGATCTTCACTATTCAAGATTTGACACTGAGCGAGCCCTTCTTCACTTAAAATAGCAGTCCGACTTCTGATCTTTTCACTTTGTTCGAATGCCATGTTTCCACAACCGCAATACTACGTAGCAAGCAGTGTACTGTTGGGAACCTGGCAAACAGTGGCTGCAAGTTGATTTACTTGAACAAGCCACTGATGAGTAAATCAAATCCAACAGAGTGTTATCTGAATACTGCTTCAACGGAAGAAGACAACTGAAGGCAATCTGACCTTTCGAACAAAGGAGTTAACATAGTCAGTGCCACTAATTTGCTTATATTTGATTGCTGACATTTAAAAGGTGTAGAGTTATGGATATATCTTCTTCTTTCACATATCAGCTTCTTGGTTTTTTTTTTCATTAAGTTCCTAAATTCTAAACTTTCTGATTATTTTCAAGTATACATGAAAACGTAAAGATTCTGGATAACAACACCGTTCAGAAAACATGCTGTAGCTGATAGCATAAAATCTTATTTTGAGTAAGGATTTGACATCTATAAACATAAATAAATATGGACACTTTTTTAAAAAAAAAAATATGCCGTTGCCTTTTCTGTTTTGCTACATTATATCCCTCATTTATTACTTAAAACACAGCACATCAACATCGTCACTGACTTTGTAAGTTAACAGATAACTCAGTGCATCTCATTTGTTAGTCAGAAGAAATGAATGTTTAGTGGCCACAATATGTAGATTAACATAAAGCTAACAACATAAATCAAGAATGTATCTGTGTGACTGTACATAATATTACTGTAAACAAATGACAGCTCACACCTTGCCTAGCTGTCATTATTTACTCTCGCCTTTCCTTTTCTTGCTGCTTTCAGCCTGTCTAACTCTGACTCAGTTTATTTCTTGTGATGTCATGCAAATTATTCATTAAGACCAACATAGAAATGGATACTGCATTTGCATCAGCTTTGATGCATTCAGGAACTTTCTCACAGTCAAATCAATCTTTCCTTCTTACAAAGGTTCCAAACTCCCTCTCATGTTTCTAGAAAACAGAATTCGATGCTGTAGAGTAATACTTTTGGATACAATATGCTAAAGTAAAAGATCGTGGAATTACGGCAAATGCTATTGAACTGAAGAGTAGAGTTAAAACATGTATAAAATACATAATGATGAATATTATAGTAATGACTGATGTGTTGACGGTATTGTGTGTGTGGTGGACACACAGCTGGAAGATCATAAAGTCAGATGTATTTTTGGCGTGAAAACAAGTCATGGCTTTTAAGAAATTAAATCAAAACATAATGGTCTATACTTGTGGCAGTATAACTTAAAAAATTGGTTAAGAAACATAATGGTGAAACATCCATAAAAACTGTCACAAAATAATAGGGATGAGTGTACAAGAGACTAGGACAAGTCTGAACATGTCCTCTCCTAATAGTAATCTAATGGGAATGTCCTCTAAAGTGTAACCTAATGGTGAAGTCTGCTAATCTGGTGACAAGATATGACCAATGCATTCAGAAAAGTATAATGGTGTCAAAACTATTTCTCCAATAATGTGCCCTTTAGGCATGGAAAAAAAAATACCAACTCAAAAAAAAAAAAAAAAAAAGACGATGCACACATCAGAATCTTCAGTTTTTCTTGGGGTGCTATTGCTGCCAAGAATTGCTCCTAGATTTTCTGTCGACAATAAATCCTGTCTTCTCCTGGCGATTTGCTGAAGATCTTTACAGAGGCTTTGTGGACATTTGAACATGGTCAAGTCTTTCATTCTGGCCCATGATTTGGGACTTAGTTTCCACATCAGTTTACACCTCTGCACTGTTTTTAGGTAAATAGCGGTAATGTCCTCGGTAAATTCCCAGTGTGGCACTGCCTAATTACAGACAGAGAGGTGCAATTTGCCAGAATAAATGAACACACCTGTGTGACTAGGTCTTAAAAGCCTTGGTACAGAGCTCATGCCCAGTATGCATTCTAATAATGGCCTCGAGGTATTTACTTACAGAGTCTGTCTGCAACCCTGTTAATACAGAGAGTGCTGAATATTCCATTTAGATCACATCAATTCTCAATCCCTTTTTTGTTTTAAAGGTCCCATCATGTGCCTCTTTTCAGAAAATTTATCAAAGTCTCACATGTTTCCTGAATGCACCTTTAAATGTTTCAGCTCCAGAAAGATTGTTCAGTTTCCCCACTTTAACAACTGCGCTCTAGACGGGCTGTTTCAGTGTCTGTAGCTTTAAATGCATCTGAGCTGTCTCCATCTTCTTCAGGAAGAAGACTCTCTCTGTCTGTGATTGAAAGCATGGATTTAAACAGCTGACCACAGAGGAGCTGACAGAGGTAAATGGCTCTGAAGTGATTTCAGATGAACATCCTGTCTTAATGTTTGAGTTTCTCAAATCGATCTTAAAGTTGTCACCATTTCTGAATGTCCCATAGCATTGCAGTTTCCACAGAGCTCTGATCTGTGGCCATACAATCAAAGCTAATGGTTACATTTGTCACACTAGCTGCAAAACATGCTAACAGTAAGGATTTTGTATTTGTTATGATCGTGAAATCAAAAGTAAAAGTAATTGAGTTGGTCTTTAGTTTGAGATGCTGGGAATTTAGGCAGATTGTTATGTTCACTCTTACAGCCAACAGCAGAATATCTGGTGTGTTTGCTTGTGATTGAAACATTTTAGAGTTAGCAGAAAGTAAATGAAACTGGTTGACTGTGAGGTAGCTGCTTCCTTTGAAATATCTGACCTTGCCAGCAGTGGCCAGTGAAAGGACAGTTTATACAAAGTAGTGATGTTGGTTCCTTAGCTAGTACATAGCAGGCAGTCTTTTCTGGCTTGTAAACCTGGGACCAGAGAGAAGCAAACATTTTATTATCATAGCAGCTTTTTCTTTGCACCTCCTACTTTCTTCAACTACTAAACACCATAAAATGGATTTTCCCCATCTGGGATATTTAAAACATTATATAAATACTTGCATCTGTTATGGGAAAAGGCCGGAGAACCCAAGCGCAGACTCACAGAAACTGATGGACAAGTGAATGATTTGAAGAGATAAATATAATATAAATAGAGAACTGAACTAAAACAATACAAGCTAAACTCTAAGAATACAAAAACGGAAATCTAAAAAACAGAACTGAATTAACCAAATCAAGTTAGAGAGGGGTACTCACAATATGGGGGAACTCACAACCGAAGGGAAACAGGCTGGGGAAAATCCATGAACTGACAACAGGAGCACTGCAGAGTCCAAGAGGGGGGGAAAGCAGAAGAGTCCACAAGGCTGAAGTAGTCTGGAGGTGGCAGGTTTGGTGGGGAACAGTAACTATGATCTGACAGGGACTGAGTGACTGAGCAGGGTTTAAATAGTGAACAGGAGCTACAGTGGGCAGGTGAGCTGATTACTGCAATGTGAGTCACCTGCAGTAATCAGCTGAGTGTAGACAGGTAAGCAGGGAGAGCAAGACACAGGGACGAGAGAGACAAGAGGGAGAGAGATGACAGACAGGAGGAGCCAAAGGGAGACAGATCAAAACAGAATAGAAAGAGCAGGAGAAAAAAGGAGAGACCAGGAGGGAGAATAAAGGACAGAAACAGGAGCTAGAGCAGGGATCACGACATCTGTGTTGAAAACCTCATAGCTATACTGTAACCATATCTATTTTACAGCAACTATTTCAATATTCAAAGCATAGATACACATAGTGTCCAATACTCACATTCAGTTAAAACATAAACTCATTCCAATTATAAAATTAACAGTATCAGGGGAGTCCATGTAAAATCTCTTTAGCCTGCAGATGTCCGATCAGTCACAAGAGTCACTGAGTACTTTTAGATGTGCTTTGATAGATAAACAGCGCTGTAATTAGTGATCTCATCTTGGTTTTCTGATTAAACTGTACTTGTTCAAGAGTGACTTCATCTTCCTATCTTCATTTCCTGTAATCAGCAGGATTGTGGCAACAGGACCCTCTGGGAGCCAAGTGGCACTCTGCCCATGTCAGAGAAACTAATCAAGTAAATAGGGGTTGACTTGTAATTTGTACAGTCAAACCCTTGTTGACCTGCAATTAAGGTGCTGTGGAGAGATCAGAGCCAGAGTTTGATGTTAGGCTGTTTAACAGCAGTATTTACTGGGGTCACTGACTCTGGATTGAGTGCTGTGTTTGGTGTTTTTACACTTTATAAGCACTGCTTTCAGAGTACTGCATTAGAAATAAAAAATAAATGTTTCAAAACAGAGTATTGTGATACAGAAGGTGGATTACTTTGCGCCGTATTTAGAAATAATTTGAATGGTAGTGAACTTTTTCAGCAGCATGTATTATAACATGTAAATTAGGTAATCTGTTACATGAAAATCAGTGGGTTTGAGTGTACATCAATGAATGTGTTACATTAAGCATCTTAACTGTTGCCTTTTTCTTTGCTTCTCCTGAGCAAAGCTAATACTGTAGACTCTAAATTATCTACTTGAAAATCTAGACGAGCACATCTAAGCACACTTTTCTGATAATTACATATATAATACATTCACCAAGTGATAGAACTTTTTTATTTCTTTCTTTTTTTAATCTGTTTTTGAACGTGGTTTCTAATATAGTTACAGAGACATTGCAGCCCCATATGTTCTTTCATTTTTTCCCTTATCATCGATTTATTCTTTGATTTATTGCCATGAGGGCATGTGTATTTTTTTCTCCAAAGCTAGTGAGAAATACCATATCAAGAGATTGTGTTACTGTAAAACTGATTTGGATTCTACAAGACTTGAAATGTAATGTGATGTTATTACAGCCTGAGAATAAAAAATCTGTGCCTGCATGTGTGTTACAGTCTTATTTTGCTTTTCTTTAAGACTTCACTGATTAGATTAATATTTGCTGGTATTTACACAAGTCAGCTATTTACAAAGACACACACCTGCAGACACATCGAAGCACGCATCCACCCACAAAGGGCAAACCAAGCAAAAGTATTTATGAGGTAGCGAAATGTGTTTCTTGTCTTTATTAGTGGCTTTGGCAACCAATCTGGGCACCTTGTGACAGTGATGGAGCAGTCCATCTCAGCCAGATGGTAGAGAGAGGGGTGGCGGTGGGGCTGCGAGGGGGAAACAGAGGCAGACTGACCCACATCCCGAGGAGAGAGATTCATTTCATTACAGAACTCCAGAGAAAGAGAGAGAATAAAAATCGGAAGGTGAGAGAGGGGGGCGGAGGTAGAGATTCATTTCATTACAGAACCCCGGAGCTGAAACCTGTCCCCATGGTGACGGATCGCCACAGCAACTGCCTCTGATGTTCAGTGTGAAACAGCGAGGCTCTCTGCAGATGATTAAGTCAGCGACCTATCCAGATACACTGTCCAGCCTTCAAACTCTGATCACACATGCACACACTTACACATATGCTCTCCTCTCTACTGCTGAGTTCACATCAGCACACACACATACAATGAAATGCAATCTCATACTGTATAAGCACACCTTTTTCCAACTAATTTAATTTTATTCCACTTCATTTAATATTGATAGTCATTTTTATTTTTAATCACCCTTTCCTATCAATAATTCTATCATCTATTGCTCTGTGGTATCTTTACGTGCTATTTTTAAGTTCCATCTGCATCTGAATTCATACTCATAACATATTGCATGATGTGAAATTTAAAGAGCTTGATTGTAGTCATGAGAAGAGCAGCCTTGGTAATGTTCACGTCCAGTGTTTGCATCATTGATCCAGTTAGACTTGACCCTGTGCACAGATGATGGAAATGATCCCACGCAGGAGCTGGCTATAAGCTAGTGGAAGGTACTGTATTATGCTAAATGATGCATGTACTTTTGCCAGACCATGGAGGCGATGTAGCCGAGGAGACTGAAAGGACATAGCATTAAAAAAAAATGTAAGAGAAAAAAGCAAAACAAAAATAAGCTAGTCAGTGTTTGTGTAAGGCTTCTTTTAGAGCCATGCAAGACTAGAAAATCTACAGAATATGTGGATATCTTTACATAGCAGTCCAAGACCTTTTTCAAACTTGCTTGTCTTTTTGTTTTACATTTATGATTTCTTTATTTCTTTGCTTTTAATATTATACACTATCTCGTCTATCATCTTTTAAAGTGAATAACTATTTGATGTCTTATCCAGAAAGTTTATTTGCTATAGGGGTTCAAATTTACTTAATAAGTGTCAGATAATTATTTCAGGTGCAGATGTCACTAAAAAAAAAATTAAAGATACAAGCTAAAAGCAGCAGAAGCAATTAAAGGAAAAATTAATGATGGAATAATAATATATATTATATTAATACATAAAATAGTACTACAAGTAAAGAGGAAGGGAAATAATTTTCAACTATTAAATAACAAAAATATAGAAAGAAATTGTGGTTAAATTAAACATATTTCCCCCCAAACTATAAAAATTTCATCATAAAGGTAAAATGTGCAAGTTTTCCTGTTTTCATTTTGAAATGGGTAATTAAATAGTTTGAAAATCTCCCTCAAAATAAATCTTATTTCTGTTTTTTCCCCCAGTTACTTTGCTTTAAGAGGTGCTTCTCAACAAGCAGAGTCAAACAAAAAGGAGCCGGAACAGAAAAGTACTGTCAGCCGGAGATAATAACCTTAACTGTCAGTTCACTATCACGATGACAGACGGGCTGCAGTCTGTCGTTACCGACTGCACACACTCAGAGGCTTCCTTAATTAAACCCCACTGATTAAATATTTTGTTGTTCTCACTGATGTGCTTTGAAGCTTGTGAGTTTCAACCTGTGATGTACAAATGGAGATTTGTAACATTATAAATGCAACACTCTTATTTATCTAATTGACTCTTCGACTTTGCTTGTTTTGTACAGAAATATGTCACCAGAGATGTCAAAGCAGCTTCATGGGTGATTTGTAGAATCATAATTAATCTTGGATATCTTTCCCATTTTCGTTCTTATAGTTTTGGAACAAACTATTCATCACAATATCACCAGAACCCCAATATTGGTCAATATCACCTTCATCAATGCTGGAGAGGGTTAAATGATCAGCAGATCCATATTAAAATGGACTATGTGAGGGATTGTTTTGGGGAGGAAACCAGCTAAGAAGAAGAAAATATTGTGCAACTGAGTTTGTAAATATATACTTACATACAAATTTGCATGAAAAGGAAAAACTTTAATCTTTTCAAACAAAGGGACTGTCTGCACATGCACAAGTACACAGTGGAAAAAAATAATTAGCCGACAAACAAAAAAAAACATTTGCAAAATACAAACAACTTCCTTCCTCCAAAACACCAACAAACAAGAAAACTAACTTATGACAGACATTTTTTTCGTGTTTGTTTTGCAGGTTGATTGAAATCATTAAATAAACAAATGATTCAATCTGTGTCCTTATTATGTCCTAAGCATGCATGAAATTAAAAAATAAAAACAGATTTAAAAAGACAGGACTGCTTTTCTGAGCTAATCAGTTATAGATATAGACAGTCAGATCAAACAACTTTTACAACGATCTCAACTTTTATGAAATTTTATGTGTTAATTGTACTGATACGAAAAATCTGAAAATATCAATAAAATTACAAAAGTAGACCATCAATTTACATGCCTAATGTAAAATAGAATTTAAAAAAAACGTGATTCTGAATAACCACAAAATTTATTTGAGAAAACTGCATTTTTTTTTACATCATAATATATTTGCACTGTGCAAATCAATAATTGAGAGAAGAAAACCTGCTGAATGTCTCGCTAGATTTTCACTGTCATTATATATGTTCAATTCAAAGTGTGGCTGGAAAACCTACTATACATCAACATACAAATGGCTAATTAAGTCAACAACAACATTACATACAAGCTGATTGACCCACCTACTCACACAGAGCCCTTAACTGAATAATCACTGCATATTTGTGGTGTTTTTTGTAGCAACAATTCTAAAACAGACATCCAAATGAACATTATCGAACTCCTTTCCCACAGGCGGCAGAGTAATGGGATTTTATACACTTTAGTAGAGCTTTTGTTAGGTCCAGTGGGGGAGCTGATCAGTGTCTGGATCCATTCCCTCTTCCATTACTCTGAACTGTCCCTGTAACTCAGCAGGCAGTGAGGGCATAGAGGGCTGCAGATGTGTGGAAGTGACAAAAACAGTGGAGGATAACATACATCACTGTACTGGAAGCGTACATGGGCACAAAAAAGATGTACTTCATGGATTCATGTCCTCATACTAAACAAGCAGCATAACCTGAGAAACATTTAAATCATCTTTAGTGGGGAAAATATATCTATAAAAATTAGAGACACATTGAGCAAACATTATTCAAATGGCACCTACTGTTTCAACTGTTTAGACATAATTTTAGTTTTCACTTTGTCATCAGCTGACATCTGCTTTCAGTTGGATAAGCTCTCCCGATGTGTCAGATGAACTAAGGATTTGTGTTTGCAAATTTGCAGTGTTTCTGTCCTGTGCGTATGGTTTATGTACGGTAATCAAAGCTAAAGAAAAAAAATCCAAACACCTGAAATGGGCATTTATCAAAGACAAGTGTGAAACTGGTACACTACGATACCTCAGAGGATTTTAACTAATCAGCAGCGCAGTTTATTTAAAACATCTTATGAAAGGTGGGATTTCAACCAAGGACTTTCCTCTCATAAGCAGCATTGCTGGCTTTCATATAAGACACAAGAGGCTTTTAGATCTCCCAAAAGAACCCCATCGGTTGGATGCTTCCCTCCTGGTGCACTGGGGCACTGAGCTCAGCCAGAAAGAGCCAGATGTTGGATGTGCTCCACAGCCTCCAAGATCGCTCAGAACTCATCATAATATTACGATGCCAGCAGGGCAGCATCCTCCTCCTTGACCAGTTCATGCATCAACAGGCCCATCTGTTCTCAAGGCGTCGAGTCAAGTGCACACGATTCTGCACAAGCACAGAGTGGAGCAAGGCAGGATCGTACATGATTCTTCTTTACTCTTCCGTCTCGTCGTCAGTGGGAACAACAGAGAAGGCTACCATCGACAACCTGATATCTACTCTTTTACTGTATGTGTCAGTGTGCTCAGATGTTTGCGGATGTGTGTTTATATAGCCATGCCAGCTTTGTTTTAGCACTTTTCAGAAGTAAACCACAGGTGTATGCAGCTGTACAAAGCATCGCACATCAAACAAACCTTCAAATTTCTCTTGACTTTATTTATTGTATTGCACTGCAGCCCACACACTCCATTTGTCCCTGTTCATGCGCCGTCGCTGTCAGTTCTGGAAGCCCAGTGCAGCGAGCATGATTTTAAGTTGAACTAACAGTCTGTTTTGCAAGTTGGGTGACACTTTTTCTCTTCACTGCAAGTTTGACCATTAGAAATAACAGAGGTGACGTGATGTAATTCACCCTCAGCAGGGGTCAGATGGGCCAGCGGCAACATGTCAGCAGAAGTTATGCTGAAGACGGACACAATGAGGAATGACATGAGATTTCAAATTTAGCACGGACACTTGAGGTTTGGTGCACAGTTCTGGGAATGTTTGTCTTTGTTTTCCCCACTTTGTCAAACTTATAAACACATTTTTAAAATGCCATTTTTATTATAAAATCATTTAATGTGGGGGGATTTTTAGTCAAATATTAGTCAAAATTACAATGTGTTTGCCTAAAAATCTTAGTAAATTGCCTTGGTTCTTGTCACCTTGAATCTGTACACTGTTATGAACAAAAAAATGGCAAGAAATACTTCATTTTGCAGATTATTATTGTTTCAGTTTATTATGCAACCAATCACCAGGCGAGGATTGACCAAAAAATTCTGCTTGATTAGGTTTAATGACAAAAAATGATTAAAGAAAAAATCTGAAAAATGTTTGCAATTAACATAAAAAAAACACCCAAACATGTTTATTGCCAACATTTTCTCTCTTTTTTTTGTCTTTACAGTAATTGCACAAGATAATTATGATCAAATAAAAGAGAAGAAAACTTCTTGTTTATGACAAATAAATGACAGTGAGTGGCTAAGTTTAGAAATAAAATTAGAAATAGAATAAAAATGGCACTAAAAAAGGGTCGTTATTGATCTGAAAAGCACAGACTTACAATTCTGTTTGTCCTTCTTACATAAGGGTGCATTGTTTCCTATAGTGGTACAGTGTCATGGGACAGAAGCTATGTGCAGAAAAATCAAATATGAGCTACTGGACTAATACTGTATACACACAGGAGCCAACAAGTATTTGGGCAGTTAATCTGTCAGCAAACATCCATGAGCTCCATGTTAGTGAAGCTGGGAGCTGCACAGTGGCTTGCTGGTTAACACTTTGCAGCTAGAAGATCCCTGGTTCATGTCCCCGCCTTCCTGGGATCTTTCTGCATGGAGTTTGCATGTTCTCCCTGTGCATGTGTGGGTTTTCTCCTGGTACTCCGTCTTACTCCTACGGTCCAAAAACATGCTTAGGTTAATTGATAAATCTGAATTGTCTGTTGGTGTGATTGCCTGTCTGTATATGTAACCCTGCAACAGACTGGTGACCTGTCCAGAGCTTCCCCTGCCTTCGTTCTAAGTCAGTAGGGAAAGACTCCAGCCTGCAGCCCTAATGAGGATTACGCAGTGTATAGATAATGGATGGATGGATGGATGGTTGAGCTGGATTTGTTCATAGAAAAGCAAATGCAGTCTTACACCAAAACATGTGATAGCTAGTCCACACTGTGCAATGTATTAGTTTCACAATAAAGACTTTTAAATGAATCAGTGTTTTGTTGGAATATTTGTTCATGTGGCTCACAAGTTTCTTTCACTTTGCACAAAAAAACTGAACAATAAAGCACATGTAAGGAGGGATGGAGGTGGCAGAAGCTACAGGACTTTCACTCAGGATGTGTTTGAGGCCTATGTTGGACTGTTGTTTTGTGAAATTCTTAGTTTTATGTCACTTCTTTGAGTGTTTTTCCATCTGTGGTTGCTTTTGTTTATGCTGCAAAACTGTTTCATTAAAGTTGGGTATAAAACTACTTGGTTGTGTGAGGAAAAGATAATGATTCAAATCGGTCTGTGCAAATGCTAAACAGAAATCTCTGGTTGTTTTTTATTTTTCCAGACTGGTGAGTCCTAAGAACGGCAGCTTTTTGTGAAAATGATGCATCTTGTGCTATTGACCAATATAGCTACTACACATTTTCTTTTGTGAAACTGGGCGGGAAAATCACATTAAGCGCAACTGTAAAAGAAAAACAGATTTAAAAATGTACTTCAACCTTAAATATCTCATTTGCTGGTGGGATTTCTTCAATTCATCCGCTCACAACTGAAAAGTTTCAGGAATTAGTGAAGCACAAGAAAAAAATCATGATGACATGCAAAAGAAAACAATCACACCTTTTAGAAGCCAACATCCTGTCTTCTGCCACACCTGAGGGGAAGTTATGCAAATCTTGAGCTTACTCTGTTTTGCATCATCTGACCTTCTTGTGCTCTAAAGCTTGACAGGGTTATGGCAACAAACAGGGACATATTTATCAGTGTTAGATGCATTATATTTGAATTATTATTAGCTGTTGTTTTTGTTTGTTTTTCAACTTTGAGCTTCGTCACAATGTTGCTCAAATGCTTCAGAAGAATCGGGACTGCTAAAAACGTGAAATCTCCTCAGTTTGTGTCAGTGTTACAACAAACCGTTATCTTTTGGGATAGAAGGCTCAAAGTGGAAGAAATGAGGGAAAATATACATAAAACACCGTAATTATGGTGTGTGCATGTGTTAAACTAACTAAAAACAAAAGATTAAAGGTTTCAGTTTCACAGTTTTACACAGGTGCTACTCTGAAAAGCTAGTTTTGTGTTTTTGATTCCCTTAATAGCTCAAATAAAGGCTCAAACACCGACAAGTTATGTTCTGTGTCAGTCTGCAGCAGGAGAACAATTCTCTGAAGATGGAGCCTGGATGAATCTGAGGCCTGCTGTGGTTTATTTACCACAATAAAAATCCATTGTGCAGTTTCTCAAGCTGAAGGTGTTGATGTCGACCATTATCACAAGCTTTCAGTTCTAGAGAGACTATTGAAGAATCAAAATGAAGAGCCCTCACTTCCAGCTGCTCTAATAGGAAATGAGCCACCTAAGCACTCCATGAATCAGTGTTGTCACAAACTAAAGGGGAGGTTTTGTCTAGTCATGACAGACATGGACAGCATCCTAAGAAGAAAAACTGGGGACTTGAGGAGGAAACCAAGGTCCATATTTGTTCTGTGAAGATTGTAGAAGCAAAAGTGCAGAGAAGAAATTGAAATGATCCAGGAGGAGGCTCTCATGAGTAGCTGGAAACCATCAAGGCCTCCATTTCAAAAGAGAAATTGGGCTGGCTGTTCTTGATTTCTAGAACAGGAGAAAAAAAAAATTCTTTTTTTTGTACCCGATCTGCAAAATACCATTATATATGTTTGTTTTTTAAAAAGATTTTAAGTTCAGATTCCAAAAAAGAAAAAGAAAGTAGCTTAAATTACAACACAGCCATGCTAATGCTATTTAGTTTATTTGCTGTTTGCTTTTTGCTTTACTTTTTGGCTACAGAAGTACTTTGTTGGGTTTAGAAATCAAAATTTCTTGAGTAGGTGTAAGAGATTTCATATTTTGGGCTAAAATACATTCATGCAAACACTAAACACAAAGCTCTGGTTATTCTCTGCGGTGCGACCAGTGACACTAAGAACATCCCCAAAAATTATTTCACACCTTTTTTTGTGATAATAATACATCTTGTGCTGTGGAGCAACACAGCTATTACACATTTTGTTGTGTGAAACTGGGCTAAAAAATCCCAGCACAACTCAAAAGAATATTCTACTAAAATAAATAAATCCTTCCGTTACTCGACAGCACGAATATATCAGTCTAAATGGCAGCAAAATAATGTTTGGACAAGTTCTAGTTATTAATCTTAGTGCAACGTGTGCATCTCTAGTGTAACACCAGTGTTTTGTCCACCAGGGGCACATATGTGAACTTAAACCCACTATAAATTGCATTCAAACAAGTTAAAAAAAACAAACAAGCAAAGACAAGTGAAGCGAGCTCAGTGGAAAAGTCAAGCATTGTCCAAGTGTACAGTTTGCAGAAAGAAGGCCAGTTCAAGCAGCAAAGATCTCTTCAGAGGATTTCCAGAAACAAGTCAGTTCATAAACCTTTCAAAACAGGATCAGTCAGAATTAGTGGGGGGGGGGGGGGGGTACGGAGGAACAACCGCTCATGAGCTCAAAGAATAAGACAACTTGGATTAAATCTGCACAAGAACATGCACAGAAAGAAGAAGACAGCAGCTTGTGGAGACGTGTGTTCAGGCCCGGACTGGCAATCGGGAGAGGCGGGACTTTTCCCGGTGGCCTGCCTCCTTATTGGCCTGCCTGGACAGGCCAGCCACGGACTGGCAGGACAATGAAAAAAAGTTGATCGGCTTTTTGGCAGACAGGCCAGAGACAGCAGCGCCAGAAGCCTTACAGAGTACACGCCCACCCTCCTGTCACTCACACAAAGCAAGTGCTCTGAGCGCTAAATCAGAAGGATAGGGATTGGTCAAAGTGACATTTTTTTAGAAGAAATGTGCCATGATTGGTTAGTTGCTTTATGGCCCGCCCCTTCATAGCGAGAACGGGGAAGCATGCATTGCAGAGCGGTGATATGAGAGTGAGACCAGAGAGTGGAAGGAGCGAAGATTATGGAGCACCCTTAAGTACACAAACGGTCGGTTCTTCTCACAAATGCATCATCAGACTTCAAAGGCCAGAATATAATAAAAAATGTCCGGCCCAAATAAGCTCCACAGGTGTCAGGTGGGTTGCAGGAAGCCTGAAAACGTTTGAGACCCCCTCTTCAGGTAGGATAGGCAGTTGACTTACAATTTTCAATTATAAAATGAACATTGGTGTTTGCATATAGTATTAGCTATGACCAGCTGACATCTAAATGATTTGCTGACAAAATAATATATATTTTTTAATTCCACATGTTATATAAATAATAGGAAAAGGAAAACATGGGAAAAATTGGTGAGGGTAGTGAAGAGATTACAGAAGAGAAAAGTACTGGACTGTATGGAGCTGTCGTTATGGTTGTGTTTAACAAACTTACTGTCTGTTTAGTAGTGTTGTAATTGCTATAACATAACTGTAAAAGGCATATTTTTGGAAGGAAAAAAAACAAAATTTTGGTGCATTATCCCATGTGAAGTGGCCTCACTGATTGTAAATCTCCCGGCCTGAATTTCTTTCCCAGTCCGGCCCTGCGTGTGTTATTTTCAGATGAGTCCAATTTCAGCCTACATGGATGTAATGGTAGAACATTTGTGTGAAGAGAGCCAAGAGGAAGAATTCCCAAGACTGCACAGAGGTGCACAGTGAGGCATGGAGGCGGAAACCGCAAAGTCTGTTTTTATTTCGGTGATACAGGGGAACCTTGAGCACCTAAGAGATGAAAAGAAAAATGTCAGCTATTCTGGTGAGGATGAACGGAAAGCTTTGCTGGCTGAAACATGGAGGAAACATTCACCACAGTTGTTACATAAAATGTTTGAGTCCATGTCCAAGACTGAAGGATGGGACATAAAGCAGTAAAATATTGAGCTCTCAAGTTTTTGGAAAGTGTATCTGTTGATTTATTGTTTGCAAACCAATTAATTCAGCTAAATTCAGGGGTTTTTTTGTAGATTAATTTGCTGAACAGGTGCATTTCTGCTGTCTTAATTTAGGATAAATATTATAATACAATTACATTTTTAAGAATAGCTTGAGTGTTACTTCAAGGTCACACTATTAAATGTTTTTTTTTTTTTTGCCATCAAATTGGGCTCAGATTGTAGTTTATTTGGCAAATGGTACCCAATACCAAGTGTCTTGTGTTCAGGTACAGTGAACACACACACACACACACACACACACACACACACACACACACACACACACATGTTTGTTTTTCTATACCGGTGGGGACTTACCATTGACTCCCATTCATATCTAACTCCTAACCCTTACCCTAACCCTAACCTTAACCATCACCAAATCAATGCCTAACCCTAAACAAACGTTTTTGCACTTTTACATTTTTTATTAACAACAATATGGCCAAGAAAACGGTGTTGCCACCCGTGGGGACCTCATTTTAGGTCCCCACCGTAAGACAAGTCCCCACCTTTATAGCAAATAGTCAGGTCAAAGTCCCCACCGGTATAGCAGAAACAAGTACACACACACACACACACACACACACACACACACACAGAGAAAAGTATTAAATGGTCCGACTGCACACATAAACAAATACAAACACATCTGCCCCCTCAGAGGACAAAGCCATTACAGTTTACTCCTCTATGAAACATGTCTTTCCACAGAAGGCTCTGTATGACCTGCCATGGACGTTATAAATATTCCACCTACCATCTACTGCAATTCCCTTTAATAGCCTTTTCCAAGTCCAGACTGCAGCTCAAATCTGCAGTGCAACCACACTTATGGAAGGACGGAAGGAAGGAAGGAAGAAAGAAGAAGAAAAAAAGGAAGAATAAAACACTGTGGACACCACTGCTTTTTGAATGTGTCCAAGCAGAAACACAAAGAGGGAGAAAGAAGTGAAACTTTAAAGTGATGGACATATATTGGTTTAGAGAGAGACAGAGGCTATCAAGGGAAATTTATTTAGGCTTGAGGCTGAGGCTGCTGCGGGTACACAGGCGTTATTGGTGTTTGGAGGAAGGAGGAAGTTAGGCCTTCTGCACACTGAGGTGCATGTTTTGTTTATTTTTGCCTTTAGGTAATGCGTCTAACAAAAGATGGAGGCGTTTCAATGTGCAGAGGATAAAATTAGGCATTTAAAACATTAATGTCCTCATACTTTTTACATTTTGGCAAAGACACAGCGTAGTGAGCACACAAAAAGCGGAACATCTTCATCAACAGCATTTGAGACAGAGACTGATTTGTTTTGGCGTGGGCTAATCGTCCAAACACTAAAACCAAATTTCTAATAATAGCTTACAAGCCAAGAGCTGAAATTACGCACATTATTTTATCATTCATTTCCTGCTAAATTTATGCTTTAGGTGGTTTTGTTTTTATAGGCCGAACCTGGAGGCAAAGTGAAGTTTATTTCTTCACATTAGGACTAAAGCACTCATAAATATGAGTACAGACGCCGAGCGGGAGACGTCAAAGGCCTCGGAGTTGTACCCCATTAAAGCAACTCACACAAACAACACGATAAATATGAGCTATAAAACTATTGCAAAGCAGCAGAATGTAAAAATGCACCTGCTATAAAGCTCTTTGTGCCACACTGTAGAGGAGAGAGAGACGAAGAAGGATGGAAAACTTTTTGTCAAAGTTAAACATCTGCAAAGCTTGAATATACAAATAGTACATCACATACTCTCCCCTCCAAAAGTATTGGAACAGAGAGGACAATTCCTTTTATTCTGCTGTAGACTGAAAACATTTGCGTTTGACATCAAAAGATGAAAGTGAGACAAGTGATCAACATTTCAGCTTTATTTCCAGGTATTTACATCTGGATCTGATACACAACTTAGAAGATAGCACCTTTTGTTTGAACCCATCCATTTTTCATCTGAGCAAAAGTATTGGAACATGTGACTGACAGCTGTGTTTTGTTGCCCTGGTGTGTCTTATTGCATTGATTATTTAAACAATAAAATATGAATATACACTACTGTTCAAAAGTCTGGGGTCACTCAGCCAATTTCATGTTTTCCACGAAGACTTTCATTCATGTGCTAACATAATCGCACAAGGGTTTTCTAACCATCAGTTAACCTTCCAACACCATTAGCTAACACAATGTAGCATTAGAACACAGATGGTGATGCTGGAAATGTTCCTCTGTACCCCTATGTGGATATTCCATTCACCCTTTGATGCACAACATGGACCAAAAGTGACCCATATTTAATGAAAAATGGGTATCTCTTGACAAATGTGCATCATCAGGGTTAAAAATCAGCCGTTTCCAGCTAGAATAGTCATTTGCCACGTCAGCAATGCCTAGGCTGTATTTCTGATTAATTTCATGTTATCTTCATTAAAAAAAAAAAAAGCTTTTCTTTCAAAAATAAGGACATTTCTAAGTGACCTCACACTTTTGAACAGTAGTGTACAAACACTCATCAGCCACAACATTATGACCACTGATGGGTGAAGTGAATACCATCCATCATCTTGTTATAATGCAACATTCTGCTGGGAAACCTCGAATCCTGACATTCATATGGATGTTTACCATGTACCACCAGCCTAAACATTGCCCCTCCCCCAAAGGCAATATCCTTCCTTGATGGTAGTTGCTACCCTCAGTGGGACAATGTACCCCGACACCTCACAAAGCTGCTTAGGAGTGGGGAGCACGACAGAGCTAAGCTGTTCACCTAGGTTACACACTGCTCAGATCCAAATCTTATTGAGCATCTGTGGGATGTGCCAGGATAAGCCAACACAATATTAGGCAGGTAGTCATAATGTTATGACTGATCGGTGTATATGAGAGGTATAATTTCACATCTGTGTGTCTTTCTTTGACTTTATTGTCTTTCTTTAGCCTCGCTGTCAGTGGTTAAACTTAACCGCTGCAGTGTAAGGAAGAAAAATGGATTTGTTAATTGTGGGTGAAAAAGAATCACACTCAAAGTGAGGATGTTGAAGTCAGCGTCTTTTTGTTCAAGCAGTGTGCAGAATCTCACACAACACAAGGTTATGGGAGAGAAGCTCTCCGAACAAAAGGGTTGGCAGTATTTATACACTTGTATCACGATGTTTATCTACATGTAAGTTCTCTCTATTCTGCATAGTTTCTCTTTGTTCTGACATGGGAAGACAGCTCTAAATTCTATCTGAACTGGCACAGGGATGTAACTCTCTCTTCAAGGCCACCTGCACATTCTCACAGACTTTTAGACTCCTGCAGAACATGTAACACAATCCTGAGTATTTTTCCATCATTAATGAAAAGCAGGAGCACCATGGAGTCATTTGTACATCTCATATAAATTAATCTCCTGTGTTGTCAGTCATCTCTCTCAGATACTAACAATAAACACACCCCAAGGCTTTATATCCCTTCTCTTGATCTTGTCAGTTTTGTCATCTTATTGTATTTATTTTTCCATCATCCGACAGTCTCTCAATTTCTCTAGCTTCTTCTTTTTTTGCCATTTTATCATCTTACACTGCCCGTCCTTGCGTTCGCCATTACCTCTCTGCCTTTAAAACACACACACAGTGAAGTAGACACACACAGAGGGACTGGGATACTTAATCTCTTATTTTCATAAACACACACACACATATCATCTGTGTCTCTCTCACTTCCTTCTGCTTTTCATACTTTTTTGTGTGTGCGCACACAGTCATCCCTCCACCCTCTGTTGAATCGGAGTTGGTCTCCAGTGGGCCGACCTGTCCGTTCCAACCAAGGTCGCCACGGTGACATGATGGAGAGCCTGGCTGAAAACATTTAGCCAGCTCCATAACTCCCCTTCCTGGGCCCTTGTGTCTCTCTCTGTGTGTGTACATTGTGTGTGAGGCTGCACTATGAAGTGATTAACAGAAGCAGGGCTATCAGAGGTGGACAGAATAGAGGGTAGAGGAGAGCACAGGAGGGAAGAAAGGAGGGAGGAGCAGAGCAGAGTAGTACGTCAGGACAGAAGTGAAGCCAGAAAATCAAGACACAGCTTCAGAATTCTATCTAAGATCATCAGGGGTCTTCTGCTCAATCGTTTCTGATTTTGCTTGAAACTTTTTTTTAAAGTCATAAACTATGGATGTTTAGAATGGTGTCTCTGATTGATGTGATTTAGATTGATATATCAAATACTTCCCCACAGAGTTCTTTTCTTTAAACTTGCCCGCTGACCCACTTTCAGAAAATTGAGGTTATATTTGAATGACAATATCTAAGGAAAAATTAAAGGTAAAAGCCTCAAGTTCTTACTTTTATTTCTCATCATGTCATTGATTCAGAATCTCCAATATTTGACAAGAACATCAAAAGAACACTGAAAATGAGTGAGTTGGAAAATTTCATTTATTTATGTTTAAGTATGATAATTGATTGAGCAGATGTGACAACGAAAGAGTTATACTGATCCAAGTAGTTTCAAAGCTTTAAAATGGTTTTCAATAATATAACGAAGACCAACACTGTGGAAGACCTCCTGGCTGGTCCCAGTGCTCAAGAAGTCGTCTGCAATCGGACCTGAACAACGACCGACTCGTTGCCCTCACCTCTCATATGATAAAGGTATTGGAGTGGCTGGTCTTTGTCCACTTGGAGCCACAGGTGAAACCATCTTTGGACCCTCTGCAGTTCACCTACCAGCCCCTTCTTGGTGTGGATGTTGCAGTCATCTATCTGCAGCAGCGGGCTCTCTCACATCTGGATGGTGTCGGGTGCACTGTGAGAATCACATTCTGTGATTTCTCCAGTGTATTCAACACCATCCAGCCATTTCTGCTGAGAGAGAGGCTGTGGGTGATGAGTGTGATCGACTTCCTGAAGAAGAAGACAGCTACAAAGCCGCTGCACATCCTGGGTGAAGACAACGCCATTGTGAAGGAGTATAAGTACGTGGGTGTCTACCTCGACAGTGGACTGAACTGGAGGACCAACCCTGACCCTGTGTACAAGATACACATGAGCCACCTCTATTTTCTGAGCAAGGTGAGGTTCTTTAACGTGTGCAGCAGGATGTTGGAGGTCTTTTACCAATCAGCAGTGGTCAGCGCCCTGTACTTTGTAGTGGTCTGCAGGGGGAGCAGCATCACAACCGACTGACCAAACTGATCAGGAAAGCTGGCTCTGTGATTGGCTGAACTGAACTGTTCTGAAGCTGTAGTGGAAAGGAGAACTTTGAATGCACTGTTGTTCATCCTGGATGACCCTGACCACTTGCTTCACCCACTGCTGGACAGGCAGCGGAGCAGCTTTTCCAACGAGCTGGTCCAGCTCTGCTGCCACAGGGACATATACAGGAAATCTTTCCTACCACAAGCAATAACTCTGCCCCTCGATTGTAATATGTAAAAATGTAAATAGTACAGTATGCATAGCATGTACAGCACTTGAAAAAAATATTTGTTTTTTTCTTTAATGTGATTCATGACATTATAGCTCTGCTATACAACACAGAAGACGCTTTTGAGTTCTGTCTACTTCTTCTAGGGCTTTTTACTGCAGTGACAATGAGCCCAAAGTGAGTAAAAATGTGACAGGAGCAAAAAATAAACAGAAACTGTTTGAACTTGAGAGGGTTAAACTGCATACAAATTGTCAAACAATCCGTGGTTCTCTTTTTGATTCAGTTAAGACTGACTTACTGACTTCCGTTATGGCCAACACTGCCGTCAGAATCAGCAGCTCCTTTAGCTGCTATGTTGCAGATAGTTAAGATAGTTAAGGACAGACCAGATGGTAAAAGTGTTTTATCAGCTCAGCTACATGGAAAGTACACTGGAAGGAAACAGGTGTTGTTTACGTTTTTCACATCTATTTAATTTATGTCTTGGTTTTTGGGGTTTTCAATACAAAAAAAAACATTGCAGCCACACTGTCAATTTGGAAATATTGCAGATGGAGAAAAATAATGGTGTCACAAAAAGATTATGCTTAACTTTTGAAATTTTATCTTTTGTAAATGTGCTTCCAAACAACACACAGTCTGTAGGCAGCTACAACTTCCAAGTAGCTTTGTAGCATTGTCAACTTGCAGTCATCCTCCAAGTGCAGGGAAACAGTGTGTTACAGATGTGTGTGCATATGCAGGTGCAGTGTGAGCATGCACCCATAGATTATGTATGTATAGTAGCACTCTCTTTCCATTTTCCATCCATCTTCTCAGTGTTTTCAATGAACAGGCCACTCCACAGCCACATATTCTTTTTTTTCCTGTTCACATAAAACATTCATAAGCCAGTGTTTTACTTTAGCTTGGTGCAAATTTGGCTTATATTTTCTTCTGATACTAGGAGAGGCAGAAGCACATGATGATTACCGCAAGATAAAAAAGAGACAAAGTGACAGTGCGTGACAATGAGGATGTTTTTAAACCACTCACATCTTTTCTTCATCTTCCATGTCACTTCAGTTCAAAAATACTTCTTCTTCCTGTGTGGTGGGCGTGTTCAGTCGTTGCATTTCCTGTCTGATTTCTCGCACCATAAAGCCTTATGAAGCCTACTAAACACACGGTAACTATTCCCATTGGGTGAAGGACTGAATTACCATGTTTTCAGTATAAAGCGAATACCCTCTGACCTTGCAAATGAATATTTTCAAAGGTAATTACCCACAATCCCTCAAAATGTGATTAATCATTACAAATGAGCCAGGGG
This sequence comes from Acanthochromis polyacanthus, assembly GCF_021347895.1. NCBI lineage: Eukaryota > Metazoa > Chordata > Actinopteri > Pomacentridae > Acanthochromis > Acanthochromis polyacanthus. The sequence continues at coordinate 19,701,265 of NC_067115.1, read as the reverse complement.
GAAATACTGAGTTGAACCCTGCATTAGTCACATATATAATGTATGCATATATATTTCAGTCCGAAGTTGGACTTACATGTGTATTATTCAAGTCATCATCAATAATTTCTCTGTGATTGAACATGTTTCCTCAGAGGTAAAGACAGAGGGGATTTAGTCTGCTGCCTTTAACATGTTTTGTGTCATTGAGAAGCAGCACCTTATATAAGTTAATCACCTGTTCCATGTGTCAGAGTGCAGGGCACAACATACTGTGTTAATGAAGTCATTTGCATGTGAGCCCTGATAAAACTGACAGAGCCTATGGTTTGCATCTCATAGAGGGTGTGACAAGATTGTCAAATATCATGAGTTGCTTACACAGTATGTGGTAAAATCTGGACTCTTTTCATGATTTTCAATGTTATCTCTCGATCTACATCATAGTTATCTGTTTAAAATAAACACATTTTATATCAATAAATCTAGGAACAAAAAATGTAAAGCACACTGAAAAATCAGCTTTGTCAGAGTCTCAATCCAAGAATGAGACACAAGATGATATTTAAAAACATCTCAAGACTGGACTTGATTACTTCAGCCCTACTCAGTTACACCTGTTAATGATCAGCAGTGACAAAGCTTTGTTTGAGTGTTCAAATCTTATAGCCTGAGGAATAATTTCCTAAATAACCAGAAGAATGTGTTATGGGGCTCAATTTAATATTAAACTTCTCATACTCCTTAAACGTGGTAACTGGCAAATCATAGCGTCTCAACCTGATTGCGTTCGGAGAAAATTCCAGAATTCAGTAATCTTCAAATAAGAATATATTTTATTACTGATGAGACAAAGAAAAGACATTTAAAGACAATTAAAGGATTCAATACAAACTGTAGCGAGGTTATTGTAATGCAACTGTCTGTGGCACCAGCAATGTTGTAACTGGTTAACTGATCCATACATTGTGAACAGAGAAGTAGAGGTTTTGGCTATGTAGAAAGGTTGATTAAAATGCGCATACATCCCCCGTACATATGGCTCTTTCTACAATGGTTCACTTTTGTTTGTGTGTCTCCTGTATATTATTCAGCTTAACAATACTGATAATGGGAATTGCAATAAGCTTTAAGAGGTAAACAGCCATAGTCTGAATCCCTGTGGGTTCTACTGTCCTTCATGCAATGTTTTTCCTTTGAAGGTTATTCCATAGGCTACCAGATGGCCACTGTAGAGAGTGTTTGTGTATTAGTGTGTAAGTAAGAGTGTGTCTGTGCAGTGTATAAGCATGCTGAGGTTAAGCAGTATCAGGAAAGTCCTGCATGTGGAGCCTCTTATCTCTATTCTGACTGATGCAGTTTGCCCAGGGGCCGGAGAGCAGTCAGCCCCCTTCACTCTTTTAAAAACAAACGTACGCACTCACCTGCCTTGCAGTGGATTATCTGTGCTGCGCTCCACTTGATCATTACAAGGCGGAGAGAAAACACAACCAGGCAATGAAGAGTAATCATTTATCTCTCAGCCAACTCATTTTACTTGACCTCTTTTTTTAAACTGACCTTTTCATTTCAAGTGAATCGCAACTCCGTTCAACCAGAAAACAGAAAGCTATTCAATTATCATTTCATCTGCAAAAAGATATTAGCATACAATGGTGCACAGCACACTCTGACAACAGAAAAGGGGAATAAATGTGCTTTTGAGATCCATGAGCTCAGAACATCTTTTCTCCATAACATACTTTCGTCCTATTAGACCTCCGTGGGTTTATTTTCATGACTTATATGGCGAAATGCAAGGCCACTGGCACAAATTTAATTATGGTTCCCTAAAACTGGTTTGACCACACTAAAAGAAGCCTTTTCAGTCATTGTCTTAGTAACTAACACTCTTCACGCATGTGGTGATATTTCACACCATTTATCTATATTAAATTCACAGTAATTAACTAACAACAGACATGTTTTGACAATTGACATTGATTGTGATTCTTCCTTTCAGAAGAAAGCTGTGGGGATCTCAATTCACACTCTGCTTTTTGTGACTCCTTCTTCTCCCAAATCTCTGCCATGGACTTACAAACCCACAATATCCACATTACAGTGACATACACCAGTTAGAAAAACAGATTCTATATTTCATGGCTGTGCATTACTAAGACATAGTTGAAGACCGTAGTTGAATCATCTTAATCCCACACATTAACTCATTGCCACTCAGTTTTCCCGCCAATGCTACCAGGAGGGTTTCATTATTTATATCTTTTACAAACATTCATTGTGGACAGTCGTGATAGTTTAGAATATAGGTGATAAAAATCATTCTGTTTCTTCCTGATATCAACCACATGGTTTTATGACACCATTCCTTCATGTGTCAATGAACTCGGTGTACACTGCAGCCTGGTTTCTCGACCTTAAGCCTACCATGAATATGTTTTGTTTGTGTAAACAGGACAAAGCCATGCAACGTCAGATCCTTAGATGGCTTAAGTGGCACTTGCTGCAGAAACAGACACAGAAATCATTCTCAGCGTGGACTACAGAGCAGCATCCATGGAAAGAATCATTGTCCTAATTTTTTTTTGTATTGCTGTTGAGGCAGATATAGGAAAACACATTTATATCCCAAAGAGTTTGAATTGGCCTGATGCTCAGACTTACTGCAGACAATATCACACTGATCTTTCCTATTTTAATAGCCAGAGTGATATAGACAAGCTCCGAAAAGATGCAGGTGGAAATATTCACCTCGGATGGATCGGCCTTCACCGAGATCCCAACAACAACACTGCTTGGATGTGGTCAGGAGGAGGACACATGACATACCAGAACTGGGCTGATGGACAACCAAATAATCATAAGGGAAAACAGAATCATGTAGTCATCACACGTGATGGAACATGGAATGATCTCAGTGGCAGCTCTCCTTACAATTTTTACTGTGTGAATGTGACTGTGGTGGAGGAGAAGATGTCCTGGGAGGACGCTCTGAGCCACTGCAGAGAGAAACAAACTGATCTCACCAGTCTGATCTCTGACACCGATCTCTTTCTGGCCCACACTAAGATCAAGTATATTACCAAGCGAGTGTGGATCGGCCTGCGTTTCCTGGGTGACCGCTGGATGTGGATGAACAGTGACCCTCTGGAATATGAGGCCTGGTCCCAAGAAGGAGGTCAGGACCACCAGTGTCCAATCAGGAAACGCTGTGGAGCTTTAACCAGAGAGGGACTGTGGGAGAACCGGGACTGTCAAGAGAAACTGTACTTCATCTGTGTCTGACACATTCTGAAGAGATAACGTATAAACATCCACATATGCTGATATTTATGCTATATAAATGAATCTAAACTGTCATCTTCCATTTCCTTTTCTGCAGTGATGTGATATTAATTTTTTCTATTCTTATTACCTCCGCCAAGGAGGTTATGTGACACCCGGCGTGTGTGTGTGTGTGTGTGTGTGTGTGTGTGTCTGTCTGTCTGTCTGTCTGTCTGTCTGTCAGCAAGATAACTCAAAAACGCCTGGGCAGATTCACATGAAATTTTTTAGGGGATGTAGACTATGGTAAGAGGAAGAGCTGATTTAATTTCGGTGACAATCTGGAAAGGATCCTGGATTCTGGATCACTTTGAATTTTTTAGCATGTTGTAGTTATTTATTTCTTGACGAAATAAATAACTTTGAATAGTATGTGGTCCAAAATATCACAAAAACATCATAGGTTAGTATGTCGTCCAACAAATTAGAGCACAGTGTCCAGATAGCTCAACTGGTTAAGAAGGTGATTTGTAAACAGAACTGTGTCAGAGACGCAGGTTTGATTCCAGCTCATGATCCTTTACTGCATGGGTTTCCTGTTTTCCTCTATCCTTGGTGGAGGTCTGCACTCTCTGAGTGCTTTTCCAGTTTGAGGGTTTGTAATTGTCAGGTGAAGGGTTTCATGTGTTCTTGTTTGTGATTTACATTAGAATAATTTGTCAGGCTTTTAATCCATTACTGATTTTCAAAATATCCTCTGGTTGTGTTGTTGTAGAATCAAGTTTTAGAGACAGCTGACATGATAACTTGTTCACAATTTGTTGTTCACCAAGAGAAATCACTAAAAAAATCGAATCAGAGATGTGTTCTGCACTTTTTTCATTTTGTGGAATACTGTTTTTTTTTTCTAGAAATGGGACATTTCAGTTTATAGCTGAAACATAAATGTCATATTTGATGTACCTTTTCTTATTTTTTATTTGGTGGCTAGTACTTGTCAGGTGATATGTCTTTTGACTGAAATTAGAACACAATGTTGGGGGTTGAATGGATCACTTATATAATATCCTCTAATTGTGTTGTAGAAAAAGCTGTGGTGAGAGTTAAAATGTTGACTTGCTCATAATTTGACTTTTTCAGTTTGTTATGATCAATAAAAAAGTAAAACTTTCTTCCTTTGCATGTGCCCTTTGTAATGAAATGCTGAGAATTCCCTTAAACTAAAAATACTGCCATTTAACATTTAAATATTATCATGACAAGCTGATTATAACCTGTCCTGAACTGACAGTCTTTTTTTCATATTCATCTTATAAATCCTGAATTGTATGTCAAAATTTTGAGACTGAACATATTCTCAAAAGAATTAACTGCTGTGGTCAGTGTGTGTGCATCACATTATTAAACATGAGTTATATGTTTACACTGGAACCCCTTTCAGGAAAAAAAATTCAGTGATTAAGTAACATCATAAAAAATGAAAAAAAGAAATTATGCAACTGTTAGACAGAGAGCAACGAAAACACACTCCGCACAGTATTATTGTCACTGGTTTTATAGAGAACCCACACACAGACACTAATGAGGAAGGAGGAGAGCAGAGACTGTGTGAAGAAGGTGTTTATTTACAATATGTTATGGCTTGTTCAGTGCAGACAGAGACATGACACACAGATTATTGATTTAACAATTTCTTGACAATATTAACACATTATACAGAAGGTACAAGAGGTAAAGGAGCAGGGACAAGGGTGACAATAAAAGGCAGGGAATGAGTCTAGAGAATCTAGAGAGGCCCACAAGAGGTCAGGGGAATGCAGGCAGAGAGAGTGCTGTGGTTGCAGAAATCCAGGAAGCGTGATCAGGGTGGAGTGGTGTGCTGGGAGAGCGGTTAAGATGAACCGCGATCCAGGCAGGAGTGGGATGCTGACAGCATGGAAGCAGAAGAAACAGACTGAGAGCAGCACAGAGAAGTGAACAAGAGAAACACAGTTAGAGAGAGCAGCGCAACAGAACAAGAACTTTAACTGAGTAGGCCTGAGCTGACTGACTGGTTGTAGTACAATGGTCCGATGTTGAGTAGTGGACTGAGCTCTTCTTTTATGGCAGGTAGACAATGTAAAACAGGTGAACAACACCCCGTCACAGGTGTCCATGCTCAGGGGATTTTCTGATCATCTGTATGAGGAAATCATACACTCACACATACCACATTCTTGGCCAAAATGGAAAGGGAAAGGAGGAGGGAGTGCTGCCAGCTAAGCAGTGGAGGTGGAGGGCATGACAATGTGTGAAATAAGCAAATGGGGTATACTATGAAGCAAGTTTGACATAATCAAACTTTTTTTATTTAAGTCGACACAACAAAAAATACAACCTTCTGCTTCAAACTCTGTGCGTGTTCCCACAAAAGTGGGCATTTACCATGTCATGTGACTTTTCTTGTTGAGAACAATGAGGAATATAAAAATGTATGATGGTAAAAAGCATTGCTTCTGCAATTGATGCAAGACAGGAATGCTAGTAGAAAACTGTCAAACGTGAGTAATGTATTTATTTTGTTGATCAGTGCAGCCGCTTATTTCTAAACGGAACGGTGACCCTCTGGAATAAGAGGTCTGGTCCCAAGAAGGAGGGCAGCAACAAGGAACACCAGTGTCCAATCAGGAAACGTGGAGTTTTAACCAAAGACGGGCCATGGGAGAACTGGGACTGTCAAGACAAACTCAAATTCACCTGTGTCTGACACATTCTGAAGCGCTAATATATATATATGGCATGCCGTTTAGGAAATTATATATATAATGAAAGTCGATATATATATAATGAAACTTGATATATATATAATGAAAGTTGATATATATATAATGAAAGTCGATATATATATAATGAAACTTGATATATATATATAATGAAAGTCGATATATATATAATGAAACTTGATATATATATAATGAAAGTCGATATATATATAATGAAACTTGATATATATATAATGAAACTTGATATATATATAATGAAAGTCGATATATATATAATGAAACTTGATATATATATATAATGAAACTTGATATATATATAATGAAAGTCGATATATATATAATGAAACTTGATATATATATAATGAAACTTGATATATATATAATGAAAGTCGATATATATATAATGAAAGTTGATATATATATAATGAAACTTGATATATATATAATGAAACTTGATATATATATAATGAAACTTGATATATATATAATGAAAGTTGATATATATATAATGAAAGTTGAGATATATATATAATGAAAGTCGGAATATAGAATGTTCAGATTTTCATTCCATCTATTCAAAGTTTCATTCCATATATTCAGACTTTTTCCTACTGAGCCCTGGAAGGACATGGCAAACAAAAACAGGAACCTTATTGGACATTTGCTCTTCAGATGAGCTCTTCTGTGATTATCTGTCTTCATGGTTGTCACAGGGAACGGCGACTACGTTTGAGAAAACAGGTAATTTTTAGAGATGTTTTGATTCTGAACACTGAACGTGTTAGCATTAGCTTAGCTACTTAGCTTCGACTACATTTGCATCCCTACATAGCTTAAAGGTTAAACACATGCACCATATGTTGATGATAATGATAATATCTATGTTTATCTTTATAGCTGGTCTTAAGGCTAATTACGAGGCAGAGGTCAGCTGCTGCCTGGACACATCCATGATCACGCCACTGGTGGGACACAATTGTACTGGATTTCAGCTGAAGGCTGCTGTTCTGTCCAAACTGAGACATTTTTATTGTGACATACCCTCCACTGTTGTTAGCTTTTGATTCAATAAATTTTTTTGAGATGAGGAAATCACTATTGCATGTTTCTAGTTAAATACCCTATTTTTATGATATATCACTAAAGCATGCACTTTTTATATTTTCCATCAATTTCACCCAAAAGTTGAATAACTATTTGTGAGCAGTGTATGTAGACACATAATAGAAGCACATTTCAATAATATGTCTGCTGCAGTAGTGCAGTTTATCTACCTAGATTGGTGTAACAGTAAAAAAAAACATATGCTACTGATGTTTCTGACTAAAATCTGCTTGAAAAGCACAACTGCTTATCTGTCAAAATGTGTGTAACAAAAGTGTGCACTGAACACTGAATAAAGTCTCTGTAGATTATAGACAAAATTTGCATCTCTCATCACAAATTTCTGTTTATTCACCCAAAGTGCATGAGTAAAATACAAAACAGGTGAAGTACTAAAAAAGATTTATTTTCTAGAAAAGCCAATAGTCAACAATGCAGTTTAATTCTGGGACAGTTGCTCCAGCACCGACGCCATGCGTCCCATCAGTGCAACCAAGGTTTTCATTCATCTTCTGGATGTTCTGGAGAATGGCAGAGGTCACGTCTTGGTGTCTTCCGATCTGTTCCAAGAACCGTTCCTCTGACCTCTCCAGTTACTGCAGAGGATCCAAAGCAGCTTCCTGGTTCCCTTTTCCTGCATAAAAGCACCAAAAAGTACTAGTTGTCAGTAATTATTTTCTATTTTCATAAACACAGTTAACTTAAAGTAAATGTTCTATTTTGTGATTTTAGGATGGGTCAAAAGATAACATACTGATCATGTTGATGTCTGCATAGCCTAAACAGATCTTACTTGATTTGGTCTGTAGAGAGGAGGACAGCGTGGAGGAGCTGCAGGACGGAACCAGTAAGCTGCAGACTAGTGCTCCTGGTAACTGGACCTCATCATCCAAGGCCGACAACTAAATAAAATGAACAAGACATGCTGTTGATAGCATCTGTAATACAAATGATTTTATCCATTAACTGATTTATTGCTTTGTCCATACAATGTTAGAAAGTGTTACAAATAATACCTGTAATAATTTCCAACAGTGATAAATGCCTTGTTTTATTTTACAACAAAAAACACCAAAAGCATCTGTGTATAAGAAATCAGTGCATTGGATTTCCACATCTGCAAAGCTAGAAAATCACACATCAGAATTTTACCTTGAAATTATGAAAATAGCTGCAGATTACCAGTACTCTTTACTTCATTGTGTTAACTTGATCATTTGAATCAGTTTTTTAGACTTGTATTACTGATACGAAACATAATCAACACATAAATTAAAATGTGTTCGCAAAGAGTTCACTGGTTCTTCAAGGAAAATTTCAATGATAACCATATAGTTCAGTAATATGATTAATGGGTCATTGTGTAACAGCGTGGGAGGTTCTGAATACAGGTCTTGGACTGAAATATTGCTGCTGCTTTCCTCCGGTTTTATAAGGAGTTGTTTCATAGCTTGTTAGCTTACCAGCGGCTAACTGGCTGGCAAACAATAGTTCAACGCCAACCTCTAATCAGTGATCCGGTGTCCGGACCGCGTTAGCTGGCGGAACGTTCATAATACTGATGTGGGACTGTTGTAGCTAGCGTATTCATAGTAGGATAACAGCAGGATGTTGGAGAAATAAAACTTACCATTATCAGGATCGCTGGTCTGCATGGCAGACTCTTAGCGCATCGCACTGCTTGAATGTCTGTGTATTTCAGGCCGATTTCAAAATAAAACTCAATAAAATTCTCGTCCGGGTGAGTGTCCTTCATTGTCGCTTCGCCATACGGACATGTCCCTTCCGGGGCTCGGTAGGAAAAAAGATTTGATATATATATAATGAAAGTTGATATATATATATATATATAATGAAAGTCGATATATATATATAATGAAACTTGATATATATATAATGAAAGTTGATATATATATAATGAAAGTTGATATATATATAATGAAAGTCGATATATATATATATATATATATATCAAGTTTCATTATATATATATCAAGTTTCATTATATATATATCGACTTTCATTATATATATATATCAAGTTTCATTATATATATCAAGTTTCATTATATATATATCGACTTTCATTATATATATATCAAGTTTCATTATATATATATCAAGTTTCGTTATATATATATCGACTTTCATTATATATATATCAAGTTTCATTATATATATATCAAGTTTCATTATATATATAATTTCCTAAACGGCATGCCATATATATATATATATATATATATATATATATACGCACGGCAGGAATTGGAGACTACAGAGAACTGCAGTGATTGACTCACCTACTTCTGTAAAAGCCTATTCATCTGCTCTCCGCCAGACCATAGACTCTTAAAGACTCTGTTTCCCCCGTAGTCCTGCCAGTCCCTGATCTGTCTCCAGCCTGCTTACCCCAAGCTGCTGCCTTCTGCCTGCCCTGTTTCAGTGACACACTCACCGGTCTGAACCTGCCTTGCCTGACACCGGCCCTGCTCCAGCTTTTCACTGGCCCTGCATGGACGATGCACTTGCCAGCCTAATCCTGTCTTACCTGCGGCCCGATCCTGCTTGTACCTACCAACAGCCCGGCTCGTCTGCCGACCCTGGATTCCCCAAGCCTGCCTGCCTCCCTCAGTTAAGCTCCTTGCCTTCTAAGTAAGTTGTTTAGTTGGTTTAGTTTAGTTTTTGATCTGTGGTTTTTGTAGCATTTCCCCTTTGAGGGTTTGTTGAATTTTTTTCTAGGTTCTTGCCTTTTTTGTATTAGGTTTGGTTTAGTTTTTTCCCCAAGCTTAGTTTCTTGTTTTTCCCTGGTTTGAGTTTGTTTCTGTATTTAAAAAAAGTTCTTTTGGACCCTCCACCTGTCTGTCTGTCCTCTGCATCTGCATTTGGGTTCTCTGCTCCATGACAGGGAATTTCTTCACAGATTGACCTTTTCAGCAAGATATAATTAATAAATTATTCCATATTTCTTTTTATGTAGGTATCCAGCATAATTTGGAACGTCATTCCTTAGAATGTCTTGCTACTGGTGTTAGTGGTGTTATTACAGAGGAAAGCCTATTTAAGTCAGTTTTGACAGTGTTGATAGTACTGAAGCTCCTCGTTAGACAGCCTATTTCATTTGTAACTGCTACAGAGAAAGCTGACTGCTCAAAAGCAGCACAACAAAATAGTTAAGTACAATCTTTGTCTCCGTTTGCTGAAGGAGAGCCCAAGCGCAGACACTAATGAGGACGAAAAGATCAGAGACTAAGTGAAGAAAATGTTTATTTATAAAAGCAATTTACAAAGTGAAATCAAAGTGCAAATACACAGTGAATTACTAAGTGCAGGCATCACAGAACAAATAACCAAAGAACCCAGAGGAGTGAACTAGAAATGGTCAGCAACTAACTAAACTCAAGACTAAGTAAACTACAAACACAGAACAGGGCGAAAGCAACAAACACCAGGGTATGAAGCTAAACACACGGGGCTATGAATCAAATGGGATAGCCCTATTTCCCCATTCTGATTGGCAGAATGGGGAAATAGGGCATGTGATAAACCAAACTGAGAAAGCAAATCTAAAGAAAAGAGCCAAGCACCCAGTCTGGAGGGCAACCCAAAGGCTGATTGGGAAGGCAACAGGTAGAGTGGCAACAGGGATAGAACCTTTCAGGGAGCCAGACTGAAGGTTGACAGCATCAGAGACAGAGCCCTACTGAAGGCCATGCAGGAGAGCAGCAATGGTTGAGTCCCTCTGGATGTCAGTCAGGAGGACAACAGCAGCAGCTGACGGCGGAGCAGGGGGCTCTGAGGCTGGAGGCATCTGTAGGTGGAGACTGTGGAGCAGTCTCTTGGCCAGGGGAAGTGTCAGCTGACTCTGGAGCAATCTCTTTGTCAGGGAAAGATGTCGCCAGGGAGTCCTGTTGGGTCCTGTCCATCAGGATTCACATTATTCAAAGTGTAGTAGTATGCAAATTAATCTATAACCATGAATAATGTCAGCACTAGTATTAAGATATATATTAACCAATGTTCACTGTTGGGAACTAAACTGTACACTGGAGTTCTGCTATTATATTTGTAGCTACTACAGAGAAAACTGATTGCTCAAAGGCAGCGCACCAAAATAGTGTTTTACATTCGAGTATAACAGAAAACACAGAGCAGATGTTGATAAAATCTGCCCGTCATAATTTATATCCAGTTAAAGATAAAATTAAATTAAATCAAATGTGTCTAATTTTCTGTTCTCTTCCATTCTTCTCTTCTGTACTTCTGAGAGTCCTTTGTTTTTCTATTTGATCTTAGATTACCGTGACTATGTTTTGTTTGTGTAAACAAAACATATTCATGCAAAGTCATATCCTTAACTTATTTAAATGACATTTGAGGAAACAGCCACAGAAAACATTCTCAGCTTAAGCTACTCAACAATAACCATGGAAAGAATCATCTTCTTTGTTTTTCTGTGTATCGCTGTTAAAGGAGCTATAGGAAACCACATTTTTATTCAGAAACAAGCAAACTGGACTGAAGCTCAGGCTTACTGTCGACGATGTCACACTGATCTTTCCTATTTTAATAGACAGAGTGATATAGACAAGCTTCGAAAAGACGCAGGCGGAAATATTGACGTAGCCTGGATCGGCCTTCACAGAGATCCAACAACAACACTGCTTGGATGTGGTCAGGAGGAGGACACATTACATACCAGAACTGGGCTGATGGACAACCAAATAACATTAATGGCAAAGAGAACAACGCGGTCATCAGACCCAGTGGAAAATGGAATGATGCCAAAAGCGGAAGACGCCTCCATTTTTACTGCGTAAATGTGACTGTGGTGGAGGAGAAGATGTCCTGGGAGGACGCTCTGAGCCACTGCAGAGAGAAACAAACTGATCTCCCCAGTCTGATCTCTGACACCGATCTCCTTCTGGTCCAGACTAAGATCAAGAACATCACTGAGCGGGCGTGGATGGGCCTGCGTTTCCTGGGTGACCGCTGGCTGTGGGTGAACGGTGATCCTCTGGAATATGAATTCTGGTCCCAAGAAGGAGGTCAGGACCACCAGTGTCCAATCAGGAAACGCTGTGGAGCTTTAATCAAAGAGGGACTGTGGGAGAACCGGGACTGTCAAGAGAAACTGTACTTCATCTGCGCCTGACACAATGTTAAGAGATAACATATTTACATTCACATATTCTTATATTTATACTATTTAAATGAATCTAAACTGTCATGTTACATTACCTTGAGTCTCTGATGTTATAACAAGTTTGTGTATTTTATTTGAGGGTTTGAAGTTGTCAGGTGAAGTGTTTCGAGTGTTTTTGTGTCGGTGCTTTGTGATTGAAGTGAGAAGACATTGTCAGGCATTTTAATAGATCAGTAATTTTAAATTATTCTCTGGTTACGTTGTAGAATAAAGTTACAGCGACAGTTAACATGGTAACGTTTTCACAGTTTGTTGTTCATAAATAAGAAGCACAAAAACAAATCAAATGAATAACATGTAATGTTTTTGTTTTTCTGTTTTACTTTCTGTAATTGATTTATTTGAAAGGAACTGTTTATAGCTCAAACATAAATGTCACATTTGATGCAATTATTCTTACTTTTTATTGGGTGGCTTGTCCTTGTCAGGTGATCTGTTTTGTGTGTTTCATTACCTTGTTTGGTGATTGAAATTATAAGACATTTTCAGGGTTTTGATCAGATCAGTTATTTTCAAAATGCCCACTATATCTTGCTGAAGAATAAAGTTCCAGTGACAGTTAACTTGTTCACAATTTGACTTTTTCATCATATCATGATCAGTAAAAAATAAGAATGCTCTTTCTTTCCACTCGCCATTTGTAAGGAAAGCCTGTGTTGTGCAAGCATGGCATCACTGCAGTCAATTCCGCCTGAAATTTCTACTGAAGATGTACCCAAAGTAAATTCAATGCTGTTCTTGAACTGTTTGGAGTACATGCATGGTTCTGGTCTCATTTGAAAGTTGACAACCTGAATTTTCACCCAGTGCAGTCAGAATCACTCTATGTGCTACTGGCACAGAGTATTTTATGTTGGAACATGTGTTTATATTACCCGCTGTGGTAATCACATCTGAAAGTGGTTTATACCGGCGGATTCATGAGAATCTAAGCTTTCCATGGGTGTATAATGTTTCTATCATCGAGTTTGCAGCTTCGGTCAATTAAGCAAAATACTTTTGCACATCTCAAAACGGCCCGAATGCGGGCTGCTGAAGTTTAACAGGTTAAATCTAAAAATAATGTCCTTTATTTAAACATCTTAAGGAGCTGATTGTAATCTGTCCTAATGGTACACCAAGTCTGTTAGCTGCCTCCAGCTGCCATTTGTTCTTTAACCACCATCCCTGAGCATTGTTTGTTACTGGTGTTGGTGGTGCTATTAAACCAGTCAGCCCATTGAAGTCTGCAAGTTTGTATCCCATGTAACAGAACTTGTTTTGTGTGAGCTGAGCATCCCCTAAAACTAATTAAACTTAACATTGTAATGTTTGCATGATGAGCTGACTATAAACTGTCCTGATTATAACATATGAATCTGGATGTCAGATAACATATGATTTTACATCGTCTGTTTTAACACTCATGTCGTAAATCCTGAATGTTATGTCAAAACATTGTGAATTTGATATGATAGGAGCTCATTACGGCCTATATGATGTGAAATATAAACAGAGTCAAGTGGAGGCACAGAGTAGTTCAGCTCGATCAGGATTTGTGGCTGATGGTGGACTGGTTTACGGCGTGGGCTGTTTAATGGAGGGACGGCTGAAGCCAAAGAAAGCCACATGTTGCTTTTTTGATGGATATGTGCAGAGAGAGTATGGTGAAAGATGGCTGAAGGATTGTAGGAGGAAGAACTTGATTCGTGATAATGCATTCAGAGCTCTGGAATGTGGGTACTGACAGAGGCAGTTGAGAGAGCGAGAAGATGCTGGCAGTATTTCAATCTTTTTTACAAACATTCATTACAGACAATGGCGATTTGGAATCCAGGTGATAAAAATCATTCATTCTGCTTCTTCTTCATGGTTTCAAGTACCCCTCTTTCCTCTGTCAACCAATGTGTCGTACACTGCAAAGCCTGATGCTACAACACTGTATGTATGTTTTCTGTTCTTGTGAGAGTCATTTGTTTTCCTCATTGGTGTTCAGCCTACACTGAGTGTGTTTTGCATAAACAGAGCAAAGCTCATGCAAAGTCATATCCTCAATTGATTTAAATGATACATCCTTTGGAAGAAGCCACAGAAAACTATGTCAGCGTGGCCTACAGAGTGATGACCATGGAACGAATCATCATCTTGAGTATTTATTCATTTAATTAATTGATTTGAAATTTAAAAAAAAAACAAAAAAAAACAATGTATGTTCCAGGACTAGTTGTGATAACTGGCCTGTCATGTCCAATATTACAACAAAATGCAGAAAAATGGGCAGAAAATCCTGTAATTGCTCTATAGGTTAAATATGATAAAAAGACGAAATCTGATGGAAAACAATAAAAATGCCAGTTTTGAAGCCAAAACCCCAGAAAAGAAGCCTAATGCATTATTTCAGAATGTAACGGTAGGTTAATGTATGCCAATGGGGATAATTTTCTACTTTTGGAATTAAGTTTAAATTTTTTTGCTAACATGGTATTGATGTATAATGAGGATAGGTGAGGCTGAAATTTCAAAACTATAAAAAAAAATGAAAGAAAATCTTACATGAAAAGGTCAAAAATGTACTTATGGTCACATGTGGGTTAACCACCGCTCCTTTCCATTACTTGTTACTGGTACTGGTGATGATATGACAAAAGTATGTATTTTTTTACAGCTACTTTTGACAGTGTTGATAAAACTGAAGACAGACTATTGCATTTGTGGATGCTACAGAGAAAGCACACTGCTTAAAAGCAGCATAACAAAGTAGTATCATACACTCAACAAAAATATAAACACAACACTTTTGTTTTTGCTCCCATTTTTTATTAGATGAACTCAAAGATCTAAAACTTTTTCCACATACACAATATCACCATTTCTCTCAAATATTGTTCACAAATCTGTCTAAATCTGTGATAATGAGCACTTCACTAATCAGCATCTTGATATGGCACACCTGTGAGGTGGGATGGATTATCTCAGCAAAGGAGAAGTGCTCACTGTCACAGATTTAGACAGATTTGTGAACAATATTTGAGAGAAATGGTGATACTGTGTGTGTGGAAAAAGTTTTAGATCTTTGAGTTCATCTCATAAAAAATGGGAACAAAAACAAAGTTTTGCGTTTATATTTTTGTTGAGTGTATATTAATTTACAGAGGATATTCCTGAGAGTGGACAATGCACTAACAAACAGAAGACTGAATAGAAACTAATAGCAGCTTATGAAACAGTGCAAATACCTAATAGTCGAAACTGTGAACCTGTGTGTCACAACTCCTTTCTGATGTGAAAGAAAGTACACACTGTGACTAACTGTTAGATCCTGACCTGGACCGATCTATTCACCAAGGGATAATTTAAAGTATT
Organism: Acanthochromis polyacanthus; assembly: GCF_021347895.1. NCBI lineage: Eukaryota > Metazoa > Chordata > Actinopteri > Pomacentridae > Acanthochromis > Acanthochromis polyacanthus. The sequence goes on along the minus strand of NC_067115.1, from coordinate 19,685,609 downwards.
TCATGAAGCTACCGGCAATGTTGTTCCACATCTGCTAATATGTGCAGCTGTCTGGCTTAGGAGACCTGTAGGTACTAGAATACGGATCCTGCTGCTGCTTGACTCAAAGTGATGGTTTTTGCTTCTTAATCGTACCGACCGTACGGCTGAATGACACCACTGCTTCACGTGTCAGTGAATTTGGTGTACACGGTAGCCTGGTTTCTCGACTTTTAAGCTTACCATGAATATGTTTTTTTTTGTAAACAGGGCAAAGCCATGCAAAGTTGTATCATTTGATGGTTTAAGTGGCGTTTACTGAAGGAACAGCCAAAGAAAACATTGTCAGCTTAGACTACGGAGCAGTGATCATGGAAAAATCATCTTCTTTCTTTTTTGCCTTGCCGTCGACGGAGATACAGGGAAACACATTTATATCCCTAAGCGTTTGAACTGGACTGATGCTCAGGCTTACTGTCGACAATATCACATTGATCTTTCCACTTTTAATAGTCAGAGTGATATAGAAAAGCTCTGAAACGATACAGGTGGAAATATTTACCACGGCTGGATCGGCCTTCACAGAGATCCCAACAACAACGCTGCTTGGATGTGGTCAGGAGGAGGACACATTACATACCAGAACTGGGCTGATGGACAACCAAATAATTATGAGGGAAAGCAGAATCATGTAGTTATCAGACATGATGGAAAATGGAATGATCTCAGTGGCAGCTCTCCCTACAAGTTTTACTGCATGGATGTGACTGTGGTGGAGGAGAAGATGTCCTGGGAGGACGCTCTGATCCACTGCAGAGAGAAACAAACTGATCTCACCAGTCTGATCTCTGACACCGATCTCCTTCTGACCCAGACTAAGATCAATCTCTTCACTGAGCGAGTGTGGATCGGCCTGCGTTTCCTGGGTGACCGCTGGCTGTGGGTGAACGGTGACCCTCTGGAATATGAGGCCTGGTCACAAGAAGGAGGTCAGGACCACCAGTGTCCAATCAGGAAACGCTGTGGAGCTTTAACCAGAGAGGGACTGTGGGAGAACCGGGACTGTCAAGAGAAACTCAACTTCAGCTGCATCTGACACATTCTGAAGAGATGACATTCTGACCTTCACATATTCTGATATTTATACTATTTAAATGAATCTAACCTGCATTTACATTTCTGTCATGATGTTTTATTCATTTCTTATTTTGTGATTTGGGTGTTTGTACAGGTTTTTGTTTTGTGATTGAAATTAGAAGACTTTGTCAGGCTTTTCAATAATTCAGCCATTTTCAAAACTTCCTCAGGTTACGTTGTAGAATAAAGTGATGGATACATGTTAACTTCTTCACATTTTAACCTATTTAGCATGTTGTGATCAATAATAAGTTTTAAAAAGTCTCTGCATGTGTTATTTGAAATGAAAAACTGGGTATCACTGTAAACCTAAAAAAATTATATCAGTAAATCTTTAAATATTTTAATGATGAGCTGATTATAATCTGTCCTGACCTGACATCAAGGCTTTTTTCTTACTCATCTCATAAATCCTGAACATTGTATCAAAACTTTGTGAGTCCGAATATATTCCTGAAACAATTAACTACTGTGTGCAGTGTTTGTGGATTGTGTTATCAATCATGAATGTATAGACAATGGAGTGCTTTTCAATGATTATGTTACCTCCTTGATTATGTAATGTCTATACACACCCACACATGCACTCCTTTAACTGTTATATATTTATAATCCTTATATATCTAAATGCACACATATGCGTGCACACACACATTGCTGGGTACGCACAAACACACCACACTGTGGCATTCACTCCCAAATCTTTATAGTTGAGTACAGTCATTCCATTGGCCTGTAGTGCCCTATGATAAAGAAAATGCCAAAAGGAGAAAATAATCCAGTGTTTGGTCCATAGGATAAAAGTGACAAAATGACACAAATGGGTGGAAAACAGTAAAAATGAAAATTGTGAAGCCAAGACTTCAGCGTGAAAGCCTAACAACATAGAATGCATTATTTCAGGATATATTTGGCAGAGGGACAAAAAATAGCAGTTTTAACGTTTTTTAATGGGGACATGTTTGTACTTAATGGCATAAGTGCATTTTTTGGTTTGTTTTTCGTACACAATGTAGTATTCATGTAAAATAGGAGTTGAGATAGAAATTTTAATATTCCTCAAAAATTACCACCTTAGCCAAATGGGAAGTCAGATGCATTCATACAGTCAAATTTATCAAAAAAAAAAAAGAATAGAATAAAATAAAAAATCAAACATGTAAAGAGCAAAAATGTCCCCATGAGGTTGAATCACCATCTCTAACCATGACTTGTTAGTGCTGTCGGAGGTGATATTACCAAGGGAGCCTGTTTAATTTTTTAGGTTAGTTTTGACAGCGTTGATAGAAATTGAAGGTCACATCATTAGACAGGCTGTTTTATTTGTGGCTACAGAGAAAGCTGACTGCTCAAAGGCAGCACACCAAAATAGTGTTTTACATTTGTGTACGGAGGATATTCTTGAGAGTGTAACATAAAGCACAGAGCAAATGTAGACAAAATCTGCCCGTCATTATAATTTATATCCAGTTAAAGATAAAAATTAAATTAAATGTGTTTAATGTTTTGTTCTCTTCCATTCTTCTTTTCTGTACTTCTGAGAGTCCTTTGTTTTTCTATTTGATCTTAGGTTACCGTGACTATGTTTTCTTTGTGTAAACAAAACATATTCATGCAAAGTCATATCCTTAACTTATTTAAATGACATTTGAGGAAACAGCCACAGAAAACATTCTCAGCTTAAGCTACTCAACGGCAACCATGGAAAGAATCATCTTCTTTGTTTTCTGTGCATTGCTGTTGAAGGAGATATAGGAAAACACATTTTTATCCAGAAGCAAGCAAACTGGACTGAAGCTCAGGCTTACTGTCGACGATGTCACACCGATCTTTCCTTTATTAATAGCCAGACTGATATAAACAAGCTTCGAAAAGATGCAGGTGGAACAATTCACCAAGGATGGATCGGCCTTCACAGAGATCCCAACAACAACACTGCTTGGATGTGGTCAGGAGGGGGACACACTACATACCAGAACTGGGCTGATGGACAACCAAATAACTTTAATGGCATTCAGAACACAGGGGTCATCACAACTAATGGACAATGGAGGGATCAAGCTGACAGAGATTACTTCCATTTTTACTGTGTGGATGTGACTGTGGTGGAGGAGAAGATGTCCTGGGAGGACGCTCTGAGCCACTGCAGAGAGAAACAAACTGATCTCCCCAGTCTGATCTCTGACACCGATCTCCTTCTGGTCCAGACTAAGATCAATCTCTTCACTGAGCGAGTGTGGATCGGCCTGCGTTTCCTGGGTGACCGCTGGCTGTGGGTGAACGGTGACCCTCTGGAATATGAGGCCTGGTCCCAAGAAGGAGGTCAGGACCACCAGTGTCCAATCAGGAAACGCTGTGGAGCTTTAACCAAAGAGGGACTGTGGGAGAACCGGGACTGTCAAGAGAAACTCAACTTCAGCTGCATCTGACACATTCTGAACATATAAACATCCACATATTCTGATATTTATACTATTTAAATGAATCTAACCTGTCATCTTCCATTTACATTTCTGTTGTGATGTTATATTCATTTCTTCTTTTCTTATTTGGGGGTTTGTCAGGTGAAGGGTTTTGCGTGTTTCATGACTTTATTTTGTGATTGAAAGCAGAAGACATTGTCAGGGTTTTGAATAGATCAGTGATTTTTAAAATATCCTCAGTTTATGTTGCAGAATAAAGTGACAGATAAAATGTTAACTTCTTCACATTTTAACCTGTTTAGCATGTTATGATCAATAAATAAGCTATAAAAAAAAATGCACTTGTCATCTGTCATGAACCGCTGGGCATTTCAAAAACCTAAAAAAGATGGTGTCAATAACCCTTTAAAACTTTAATGATGAGCTGATTGTAATTTTTCCTAATCTGACATCAAATCTTTTTTCATACTCATCTCATGAATTCTGAACCTTTTCCTTTACCTTTTCTGTAAGTAGGCTCTGCACATCCAACTAATATGCAAAGTGTGGCATTGCACAAGTAAAGCTACAATAATGTATAGTATCAATGCAAATAAGAATATAGATTTTTGTAATATTTGTGCTTTGATGAAGCTTGACTATGCTGTGGAGTTTCTACCAGGATCTAGAGCCAATAAGCACAACTAATATATCTGTTCTGCTTTGAATCTGACTTGATAATGATCTGGTATCTACTGTGTTTACTGAAGATACAACAGTTTAATACACCCCAGGTAGGAGCAGAAGAGAGGTTTTTTTTGCTTGTTTTTCAATAATTAGATCTGTATTTCATAATGTGCCCTCACTACAGAATTTTGCACTTTTACTTTTGCATTTGATACAGTTACATGCCAACTTACAACCAAAACTGGCCAGCAAAGCATGAACAAGCAGTGATAAAACAATGTGCATTGTAGCAAGAAAGTTGTATACAGTAATGAACTGCAGAACATGCATGTGAGCTAATCAGATATCTAATCGCAGCAGAACGACAGCCTTGGTTTACTGTTTATTATTATTATTATTATTATTATTATTATTATTATAATTATCGTTATTGTTTTATGCATTGATTTACTTGTACTATTTTTTGTTTGCTATTGTATATAGTTTAAAAAGGGAGGGGGGATGAGAGGAGAGAGGATGGGGAGGAGTGAAGGAAGGGGGAGAAAAGAAAAAAAAGAAAAATACATATATATTTATAAAGAAGAATAGTGGGAAGGGGAAGGGGAAGGGGGGAGGGGAGAGGAGAGGAAGGAGAGAGGGGGGAGGAAAGGGAAGGAGGGGAGGAGGGAAAAGGAGGGAAAAGAAAATTTTTTAAAAAAATTAAAAAAAAAAAGGTATGTGTGTGTATATATATAAAAGAAGATTAAAAATGATAAAATACAGTGATGGCAATATGAATGGTTGTAATAATGATAGTAAAGTACAAGACGGGGAAAAGGGAAGAAAAAGAAAGAGGGGAAGGAAGGAAGGAGAGAAAAAGGAAAGAAGAAAAGGAGAGGGGAGGAGGGAGAGGGGAGGGGAGTCGAGGGAAGGAGGAAGGGGAAAAACAAGAGAAATCTTGTGACACATTATCCCTCAGTTTTGTTTTGTTTTTGTTTATTTTAATGCATCACAAAATCGACAAATACATACTACCACCAAGTGAGCCAGCAGTAAGCTTCACTTTTTTTTTTAATGCATCACATCTAAATAGGCATACAAAACAATCATTAACGAGGAATCAATGTGTTGCTTGAAGTTTAATTTTCTTTGGACGGCTCCTTCCTACAGTTCTTTTCAACTATTATTGCCATTACTGCTACTCTGACTAAATTTCATTAATTTCCCCTTCAAATATGTTTTGTTACATCTCTTTGATCCTTGTTTTTTTTCTTTCTTTTCTTCTCCTTTCTTTTGCTCCCTCATCTCCCCCTCAATTTAGCATTATCATACTATAATGTGTGTCTACTTCCTTTTGTTGTCTTTTTGTCATGTTTTTTTCCTATTCTTTTATTTACTTTTTTTTAGTGATTTATTATTATGACATTACTGTTTAAAATACTGCCTCTACTTAAGCACTCCTCATTATCTCTGATGTTACTTTTATTGTTATAACCAGCTAAACAACCACCAAGAAAGTACCACAAACTAGCACATGTACACGCTCACCCCTACACTCCCGCACACACACAATACTCACAACTTATTGTATGTTTCAATTTTGTACCCTTGTTGTCTGTTTTTTTGTTTGTTTGTTCTTTGCACAATGTTTTGTGTGCTTACATGTTATTAAATGTGAATTTAAAAAAAAGAACAACACAAAATTAGTGTTTGTGGAGTACTAAGGAGTAGAAATCGCGTGATAGCGTGATAGCTCGCGCCAAAACACTGGTTTTGGCGTGAGCTCTCGCGCGATTTCAGAACGAGATTTGCGTTCTGGCGTCCTGAGATTTGGATACAGACCACAACAAAGAGCGATCGCCAGGTAATGTGGAGATTTTCGTTCACTTCTCATCTTTAGTATGTTGTGGGACACTCATTGGGACTATCTGAGCCGGTCAGTGTGGGGCAAAAGCACATTAGGGCGGACTTTGACGTGGGGGTGGGGGGCAGCCGAGCCGCTAGCTGAGCTGCTAAGCTGCCTGTCTGGCTAAATACTGGAGCTATGTCGAAAATTCATTTCTCCATCCCTCACATGTATGAAATTACATATGGAAACAGACCCCAGGTTGAAAAAAACCGAAGTTACCCTTTAAGTCTTATTTTTCTTATTCAACCATTTTCAGTTTAAAATTTTCAATCATGTAACTTCATGTAATTCCACACTTTGTATGCATGTCTCCATTTTTTAAAATTATCTCAGGAACCACATAAGATGCACATATCATGTTTGATATGATTTTAATCACCTGTTCAGTGGTATTTTAGAAGTATAATCATAGTAGCTATTGAATTTATACATTTAAGAAATTCACTCAAATGGAGTCCTAAATTTAAGAACTAATTTGGAATCAACCAGAAAAAAATAATCACCTATTCTACTTCTTCATAACGACCACATGGCTTCATGATACCCCTTGTTCCACTGTCAACCAATGTGTTGTACACTGCAAAGCCTGATATTACAACCTTGTATGTATGTTTTCTGTTTTTGTGAGAGTCATTTGGTTTTCCTCTTTGGTTTTCAGCCTACCCTGACTGTGTTTTGCGTAAACAAGCCGAAGCTCATGCAAAGTCATATCCTTAGCTGATTTACATGACACAGTCTGAGGAAACAGCCACAGAAAGCAATCTCAGTGTGACATTCAGAGTGCTGACCATGGAAAGAAGCATCTTCTGAATTGTCATTTCTTGCATTGTTACAGGAGCTGTAGTAAAACACTATTTTTCAATTCAGAAAATTAATCGAAAAAAAGCACAGTTTTACTGTTGATGATATCTCAGTGATCCACGTTTGTGTGTGTGAAAATGGTCTGTATTTATATAGCACTTTACTATACCTGCAAGGTACCCAAAGCACTTTACAAGATACGTCACATTAACCCATTCACACACTGATGGTGGAAGCTGCCATGCAAGGCGCTAACCACGACCCATCAGAAGCAATTAGGAGTTCGGTGTCTTGCTCAGGGACACCTCAACATGAGCACGACGGGCCAGGGATTGAACCAGCAACCTTCCGGTTACAAGACGGCCACTCTACCCACTGAGCCATGCTGCCCCAGGTGAAATTGTTGAGGGCCTTTCTTTAAGTTCACATTTTGTCTCTGTAAAAGGCAGAATGAATGAAAAACAATGTTATAACAACCACTTGGTCTCAGCTCATATGATGGTGGGGTCACATTCGCCAACTTGTAGATACAAAAATCCCACCCTACAAAGATGCACACACTCCCACCACACACATACAAACAGACGTAACACACACACAAACTCAATCACAGAAATGCACTGCAAAATGTTGACAAAGTCTTCTCTAAATCATTTCACACAACTGAGAGTACTGTTTGCTTGTGCGTGCCTATCTGGCACTGTGACTGGGTGCAATTCACACTTTGGCTGTATAAAGTGAAATATAAATTACAAGAAAGAGCATTAAAAGAACACAGAACAGATTGAACGTCACCAATGTTTATTCCTTTTTTTAAACATTTAGTGAAGACTGTGGTGGTGATTTGGAATCAAGATGATACAAATCTTTCTGCTTTTTGTTGATATCAAAATCATGGCTTTTTGACATCAGTCCTTCCAGTCTTAACAAATGTGATGTACACAGCACCTGGTTTCTCAACCTTTAAGCCTACCATGCATACGTTTTGTTTGTGTAAACAAGACAAAGCCATGCAAAGTCATGTCTTTGGATGACTTCTGTGACACTCACTAAAGGAACAGCCACAGAAATCATTCTCAGCTTGGACTACAGAGCAGTCACCATGAAAAGAATCATCGTCCTCATTCTTTTTTGTATCGCTGTAGAGGCAGATATAGAAAAACACATCTATATCCCTAAAAGTTTGACCTGGACTGAAGCTCAGGCTTACTGTCAACAATATCACACCGATCTTTCCTCTTTTAATAGACAGAGTGATATAGAGAAACTCCGAAACGATACAGGTGGAAATATTTACCACGGATGGATCGGCCTTCACAGAGATCCCAACAACAACGCTGCTTGGATGTGGTCAGGAGGAGGACACATTACATACCAGAACTGGGCTGCTGGGGAACCAAATAATCACTTGGGCCGTGAGACCAATGGATACACCAATCCCGATGGAACATGGAATGATGCCAGTGGCAGCTCTCCCTTCAATTTTTACTGCTTGGGTGAGACTGTGGTGGAGGGGAAGATGTCCTGGGAGGACGCTCTGAGCCACTGCAGAGAGAAACAAACTGATCTCCCCAGTCTGATCTCTGACACCGATCTCCTTCTGGTCCAGACTAAGATCAATCTCTTCACTGAGCGAGTGTGGATCGGCCTGCGTTTCCTGGGTGACCGCTGGATGTGGATGAACAGTGTCCCTCTGGAATATGAGGCCTGGTCCCAAGAAGGAGGTCAGGACCACCAGTGTCCAATCAGGAAACGCTGTGGAGCTTTAACCAGAGAGGGACTGTGGGAGAACCGGGACTGTCAAGAGAAACTTAACTTCGTATGTGTCTGACACATTCTGAAGAGATAACATTAACATCCACTTAAAATTTTATTCACACTATATAACTGAGTCTAAACTGTCATTTTTTATTTGCCTTTCTATTGATATTACACTCATTTCTTATTTGGAGGTTTGTCCTTATCAGGTGAAGTGTAAAGTTAGAATGCATTGTCAGAGTTTTGGAAAGATCAGTGATTTTTTTAAAAATCCTCTGTTACAGAAAAAAAACTGCAGTGACAGTTAACTTGTTCACCTTTTGACCATAACTTGATCAATGAATTAAAATAATAATAACTAAAGCCTAAAAAGTATTTTAACCTCTGTCCATTAGCATGAATGGTTACTGGTGTGGGTGGTGTCATTCCAAAAATAAGCCTGTCAAAGTTGGCTTTTTTTACATGGAACAAAACTTACTGTGGGTAAGTTGAGCATCCACTTAAGATTTTAATTCAAGTCTGTTTCTACACATTAGTTATGAATGTTGTGTCAACCAGGGTGTATATGCTTGATGTAGTGATTGTACGGAAAATCTTTTAAAACTGATTTCCTTCTGGACATGTGGAATTCATAGATGAAAATATGCCATAAGCAAATGCTGCACAGCTAAACAATTTTCAAAGTGTAATAATATGCTTAAAAAAAAGAATAAAAATCAGTTTTGCATGGTGTCACTGCAAATGAAAATTAAATTAAGTGTGACTGTATGCCAGAGTTCCTGCAGGGTTTTTGGTACACATACGCACTCGCACACTAAAGAAAATTAGACACATTCACATGAAAGGAGGTCCGTGTAGCATACAAGTTAGGCAGCTTATCGTACATAATGACTTTATATGAGTCTAATGTCAGCAGAAAAAATCACTGACACAAGCACAGCAACAATGGAAGCATTCTGGGTCTGGCTGTCTGCCAGTTAATGGACTGTCCAGCTGTCGCCAAATATTGCAGCAGACACTAAAAGTCAAATCCAGCTGTCAATCCGCCTGGCCTTCTAGCTTGTCCTCCAAACTAAATGACAAAACGTGTCATGGTCCCTGCTCTTCTCACAAGTAGAGGCAGTAGCGGAAGAAGTAGCCATTATCCTTTACTGAAGTAAAAGTTACAACACGACAATGCAAAAATATTTCCTTTGCGAGTTGCATTCAAAAACGTGTACTTCCCTTATCAGGAGTAAAAGTCCTGATTATGCTGTGAAATGTTCCCTAAATGGAAATGTCTCATCAGTAAGTAGAGTCACCAACAACTCACAGACATATTGAAGGATAATAACTTAAGATGTCATATGCAGAAAGGTTCAAGACTTATCTTTAAAAATGTGTTGCATTTTATGTTTTGAACTTTCTTTTTTTTTCTGGGAGCACCACTGTTACAGTCTAATAAATGTAGTGCAAGCAAAAGCACAATTTTTCCCTCTGAATTGAAACAGACTACAATTAATAGTATAGTACAAAGTAGAAAAGATCTCAAATTATATTTATGTAGGTCATTTATACTTACCTCAAAATTAAATTTAATAATATATTATATTTTTACATGAAATACAATACCTAATTAATTTAGTGCATTTAATTTGTTTTCTGTATTGTGTTGAATTTTCTGATTTGAGGGCATAATCGACTTGGCAAACATTGCCCAAAAGTAACTACTTCATTAAGGATGAGGCTTTCAAAGGCTTTTGGCTGCTCCTAATGGTCTTAACGCTTCATAATTATTTGATATTTATTTAGCAGAAACATATCTTACAAGTTACTATCTTGTTTTGTTCGCTTAAATTTGGATTTTAGCAGGCTTACCTTGCTTGATGTTTTGCATATAAATTTGTTGCTGCCTGCCTGACAACATGTGCAACTCTCCAGTCAATTCTGGTTGCTATATAAATACACTTGGTTTGATTTGATAATTACTGTAGTCGTCAGAGGTGTTATTTTCTCTGCCATGCCAACTGTAAGTAATTTAGAAGTTTTCACAGCTGCCATTTTTACAAAGCACACTGTCTCAGCTGCAAGTATGAGATTTCACAAATGAAGAGCAATAAATACCAGAACTAAATTGTACGCAGGTAGATCGTAT